>NC_135552.1:13654693-13859693 GCF_964340395.1 Glandiceps talaboti
ACGTATACACACTGACAAACATGAAGGAGAGGGTAATTTCAAATCAATATCATCAAAATATTAATGTTTCTATACAAACAGAATTACTGTATGTTTTCCTACATGTGAAAAGGTCACGACAATATAGTGACGACAGTAGACAGCAGGAATTCTGGTTGTATAGAAACATTGTACATGTTGACTGCAATTACCCTGTCGTTCACCTTGTTAGTGTTTATATGTTGTTTGTTTGTTTGTTTGTTTGTTTTCGTGAAAATAACTAACGAAACCTGATCCCTGTGTTTTTATATGTTTAAGTCAACAAACCAAACGCCTTACTCGATTCGGATTAGAGAAATTCTAACGATTTGAACACAAAAAGAACACCTTGATGACATTTAGGCATCACATGGATTAACCAACATTGCCGCTGGACGTGGTGTTACACTGAAATTCTATTGTGCACTATATCAAAAGATGACAATATTTTTGACGGTCAACTTTGACCCCTACCTTTTCCATTTTCAGTAACTACGTTCTTTACATTTCTAACTTTCCAATGGACAGTCTCTTTGTGTCCCACATCTATAACATCTACACTCTTAGAATAACGTGGAAATATATGATATGAAAAAAAGTGAATTCACACTTTTTGCATTTCAGTCATTGTTAAAGGTCGCACACCTTATCTGACGACACCGCTGGCGGCGTCTGGGGACTACAAACTATGGCGGTATGATTGGCAGGTACCAAGACACCGTGATCAGGTAAGCTGTAGGTAAATAATGCCCCAAGAGTCCGTGTGTGCTATCAAAGCTACCGGTATACCATAGACCAGTTATTGGTTTGGACACTGTGTGCGCGTGCACGAGTACTCAAATTTACTATTTAGCGCGTGCACATGGATCCAAAAACCAAATACCTATTTACGGCGATGTCACAACACAGTTTTTTTTCGGAGCCCCAGCGAAAACTTAATGACCTGGCTTGCAAGAAAGATGGATCGTATGTCCACCTATATTTATATTGTGCATGAGTTATAGATGTCTGTACCATATATATCTAACCCAAAAAAAATCATCATCACTAATTATACAGTCTTTTAAACTTTATCACAATATAGTTAAATAGAAAACACTTTCTGCATAGATACTCTAAAAGATTGTAGGGGAAAAAATCAAACTTCTCCTTGAGATTATACTATAACTGTATATTTATCATTTTGATTTCAGGATTATGTTTGTCAGTATACATTACCAGACAATCGTTCATTTGTATGTCACATCCCAGCATATAAAACACAGCCTCACATCGTCTTTGGAAGCTGTGCTGGTCTGGAAACCCAGGAAGAAATCCGAACTGCACGTGACTGCAATATAATGTGGGTTCATATGAGAAATGAGCACACGGAGAAACCATTTCATCTACTTCTACTAGGAGGAGACCAAGTCTATGCTGATCCCATCATTACTAAACTTAGACAGGTAGTCATAATTACTGTATAATGTTGTTGTTGTCATCTAATCAGTTCTCAATGTGGCATGTCTTCTTCTCTTTTCTACCTACCTACCTACCTACCTACCTACCTGCCTTTCTTTCTGTTTTTGCACTGCCTTGTCAGTTCGTAAGTCAATCTATTTACCCCTCTCCCCTCCTTCAATTATTACCTTCATCGCCATCTCCCTCCTCCCCTGACTCACTCTGTCTGTCTGTCTGTCTGTCTGTCTGTCTGTCTGTCTGTCTGTCTGTCTGTCTGTCTGTCTGTCTGTCTGTCTGTCTGTCTGTCTGTCTGTCTGCATGTCTGCCTGCCTGCCTGCCTGCCTGCCTGCCTGCCTGCATGTTATGTATAATGTATGTATGTATGTATGTATGTATGTATGTATGTATGTATGTATGTATGTATGTATGTATGTATGTATGTATGTATGTGAACTATTTCAGTGCTTCTCTCTCTCGTGTAAAGAATGTTACATTTTTATACACGTTTTTATCTGACAGGAGAGGAAAGAGAAGGGACTGACGGAGAGCGACGTAGATGGACTAGTAGACGAAGCTAGGATAATGTACTTTGAGTTATATATCAGTCGTTGGCGACAACCCGAACAAGCTTATATGTTTGCAAGGGTACCATCTTTTATGATATGTGAGTATCAATCAATCAATCAATCAATCAATCAATCAATCAATCAATCAATCAATCAATCAATCAATCAATCAATCAATCAATCAATCAATCAATCAATCAATCAATCAATCAACCAATCAATCAGTCAGTCAGTCAGTCAATCTCTCTACAAGTATTTAGTTTTTGTAAAGGAAGACAATTACTAGTATATATGTGAAGTAGACGAACATAACTTATGCAACTTACACTCTTGCCTCCGATTTTTAAAAATAATTCTTTGCACAAAAATAGAGGTAAATTCTCACTGATGTAAACATTGTTAGGGTCGGCGGCTTAACTAGGGTACGGTGGGCCTGGTTATCGGTAACACATTATATTAACGTATTTAAATTCTGCATATCGTTATGTTACAGGGGACGACCATGATATATTTGATGGATGGGGATCACGTGAGAACGTTACACCATTCATGACGGAGGTCTACAAGGCAGCGCGGGAAAACTTTAATTTATTTCAACTACGTGGATTACGACAGGAAGTTGCCATGGAAGCAGGGTAATTATTGGTCACTTTATATTGGAAATAAAATTGTGTATCGTAGAGACTCCACATATGTAAAATTCGGATCTTTTGACTTGGAATATAAAACATGAAGGTAAATGGTCGAAAACAATTCATTTGTCACGGGGTTTCGGTAACAACCGAGGTTACACATGGTGAACGATTTAAATAAACAAAAACTTGATTAGTTTGTTCTCATTGAAACCAAGCGAAATGTAATATTTACAAAATTACAACATATACAAAGAAGGTGATTTTTTAATAACTTTCTACATCCATTGAAAAAAGTTCTCTCTCCTCGTTAAGGAGCACGCACACACGCACGCACGCACGCACGCGCACGCACGCACACACACATACACACAAACACACACACACACACACACACACACACACACACTATATTTTTGGATGTTGGGTTTCAATGATTTTGAATTTATTTCTTTTCTCGTTCTTTAAGTAATCGCACGATAAGTTTAAGTCGACACTCAGTAACATGGATGCATCCACCTGTTGTCGAAAGTTGTGATCCTCGTAATGACCCTGGTCCATTCTCCTACATTGTTACATTTGGAGATGTTTGTATTGTGGTAAGTAAGATTGGATATGGAATTTTAACTTTGAAAGGCATGTAAGCTGACGACGATACTCAGAAACCCATACGATGATTTAGGCCTAATAAAACTTTCAGTCCAGTACAGTGTCCTATCAAAGATGTAATTTAATAGGGAACTTGCAATCCAGACTGAGCATGCCCAGACGCAAAGGACTTTGGGATTATCTGTGGTTATCGTAATACCTAATCTGGAGCTATCGATAAAATAAACCTCATACAATGGTCAGGGTAACTATGAATTGATTATTTGTGGTTACAAGCAATGTATCAATATTGTTCACAATACTAATTGATTAGTATTTATTATCACATTATCCATGATGCAACATTCAACATGGCGGGTTTGCAAGTTCCCTATCAAACCACTGAATGTTGTATCCCTGACAAAAATGTTTATCATCCTGTATTCGAACCTATGATATGGAATTCAACGCTGAAAGTGTCAAAAGTTGATGATGACAAGAGATGTGCACAACAAATGACTCGGAAACTCATACGCCGATTTAAATTAGATATGCGAATTTAGGCCTAAATATTTCAGGACTCTATCAACGACGTAATTTAATTAAACCAGTAAATGTTCGATCCACATTTTGTTCAAGTGAATTAAAAATGAGCCAGTTTAATTAAAAGTTAAATTTGATTAAAATACTGAGTAGATTAAAATGAGTCGATTTAATTAAAAGTGGAATTTAATTAAACGTCTGAAAGTGCTATCAATTAATTAGGTGCTTCTGTAAATGTGGATGTTCTAACTGACTGTGTTTTAATTAATTAACTTTCACAACAGATTCTAGATAATCGTTCGGAGAGGACCATTTGTCAAGCAATGAGTGATGAATCTTGGCTTGAATTCACTCAGCTGTTGGGAATACTGCGTGGATTTAAACACATATTTTTCGTCATCGCTGTACCATTAGCATATGCAAATTTCCACAGTCTGCTTTCAGTTGTAAGGAAAGCCCCAGTCGCCGAGATCAAGGTAAGAAGTATGGAAAATAATTTGGTGAAACTTTGGTAAAGGAACACAGTAGTTATGTTATGTTTTGTTTTGTTATGTTATGTTATGTTATGTTATGTTTTGTTATGTCATGTCATGTCATGTCATGTCATGTTAGATATCCATTGTGATGAGAATGAATTTGTCACTGTCTTCAATACTACTCACGTTAATCATCTCATGTCATGTGATCATGTCATGTCATGTTATGTCGTATCTGGTAATATTCATTGTGTAGCGAATGAATTTTTCACAATTTTCAATTATACAACTCACATTGCACTTTGTTTAATATTGATATATTCCTCGTTTTCAATTTGAGTCAGTAAAATTGGCATCAGTCTAGTTTATATGTTTCATATTGAAAGTTACTCAAAGAATTCTACTTATACTAGTGTATATATAGCCATCACTTGTAATTGATTTGAACTCAAACCTGGTATTAGGATATAACTCATAAATGATCCGATGACGTAATGTATTATACGTTATCAAAAATGCACATGACCCCCCCCCCCTACTAGCTATGGCATCCACAGTTCTAACAATTCCAGAACACTGCACAAAGTGTAATATCATAGAAAGGATATGTATCGACATTAACATAATACTAGAATCATTTAAATAAAAGTTTTTTGTAAATATTTTTGCTTGAATAATAACCTTATAAACTCAGCTTGTGCCACTTTGATGTTTGGAAATAGCTTGTACAGTTACGTTGACTTCATTCATTTCCAGTTCTTCCAAATATCGTTTTCAATTAATCAATCATTTTTTTCATCAATTTCAGGATCTTGAAGATGATATCATTGACCATTGGGGGTCGCCTCATCATGATTTTGAGAGGAAACGACTATACAAAGCATTGCTGGACCATTGCCTAGAGAATAATTCAAAGATGACTGTGTTGTCTGGTGACGTACACGTCGGATGTTGGGCAAAACTGAAATCAGAAAGTGGCATTACTATAGATATGGTGACGTCATCTGCGATCGTTAACAAACCGCCACCAGCGGTGAGTTATTTTGAGGTTTGGGTTTGGTCTCCAAGCAGAGCCCCCAGCGACTAGAGTCTAGGTAACAAAGACTAAGGTTTGGTCGTACAATTTGTAATGAAATATTACACTCTCCATGGCACAGGGCGCGCATTCCATTTCATTTCGCGATAGCATATGGGAAGGAAAATGGAACTATTACCATTACAGTCAGACTGATTCACTGTCCTATTCGTACCACTGGGGGCACAATTTCTCAAGCCCTCAACGGTAATAGTAGTACAGGTAGTTCAGATTTCTTATCTAAACATATGTACATATTTTTTATCCAACTTTACATGTACATAATCTATTTGCCCTACACACGGCATAAAACTTATACGGCCCTAAATGTGACTGTAGTTTTGTTTCTTGGATCATTATGCTGAAAATACGTTTTCTTCGATTTTCACAATGACGCTGCTTCAATCTTACAAACTAAAGGTTTAATATTCGAATCGATCGAAAACATAGTTAATGTTAAGTTGTATTACCTTTTCTTATTTTCCCTGCCAACAGATTCACTTTCTTTTCGATATTCTTACTGATGACGAGAAATTTTACCTGCCTAAACACGGTAAAGTCAGAGTTTGGTTGGCTGAAGTGGATGAGACGGACACAAAAAAACGCTTGGTGGCGCGCCAGAATTTCTTGATTTTGGCACCTGAGCATTCATCAACGGTATGTGAACATTTGGTACCATTATTGTGAGTTAAAATTAATTGTCAGAATTGTTATAAGAGTACCTGCCTCGAGTGCATAACTAAAATGTCTCTAATTCCCATATCCATACGTGAAGTGCAGAGAAAAAAAATTTGCTCCATGATCCTGGTCTAATACCTTAAGTTTGGCCTATACCTGTGGTGATCGATCTCGAAGACCCTCCGCCCCTCACACCCCCACCCACCTGGCCCCTCATGTAGTACACTATATCCTGGACGTTACTAATAGTGATCGAAGCGCCGGTTTGTTTAAGGCTATATGATTTATTTTATTTTTTTTTGTAATGAACAAATGTAGTCTAGTATGTGTAGTTTCAGTTGGCTTTGAGATAGTGACGTGTGAATTTATTGCAAAATCCCGTTTAATATATTCGATTCTGGGAGGCCTGAGGGAAGATGGGATAGCTATTTTTTGAAAAACGAAAATACCGATACTGTTACTTGAAAAGAAAATAACTAGTTCTTTTACCAGTATCAAAAATGCACAACTTGTGTTGAAGTGGCTATTAAAAATTCCCCAAGGAATTAGTCTTGTAGATGCGCTGTCAGTCAAAGCAACGTATAAACATGTCATCGCATGTGCATTTCACATGTAACATACAGTGACATTATACTACAACATACATCGTATATCATTTACAGGGAGAATTTACAGGCGAATACCGAGCACGTTTCGTGAAGAAGGCGAAGGAAAATTTCGAGAAAGCACAGTCGAAGAAACTTCTTTTAAAGCAACCGAAGAAGTTTGGAAGACTTATTGAAAAGGGTGACACAGAGGCCCTAACACCTATCACAGACACTGTCAATACACCGACCACTGACTCGGTCAATACACCGACAAAAGACGCTGTCAGCCCACCAACCATAGACCCTGTCAGTGCACCGGAGACAAACCATGTCAGTACACCGGAGACAGACCCTGTCAGTACACCGACTACAGAACCTGTCTGTACACCGACCGAAAAGAAGGAATAGTATTATTACTACTGATCTTCGCACACAGCTGATAGACCAAGTAATAACGCCCGAATCACTCTCATATCTCATATCCGACTCAACTTCTGTATGTACGTACCAGGATCACACTTGAACTTTAAAGGGAATTAGCTCAGACTACACAGTTTGTGTGTAAATGTACACTCGAGACGAAGGCAAGCACCCAGCATAGTGCCTCGTTCATTGACTTCCCGCGAAGCCAAGTCCTCTAGCCAAAATTGAAGTGCCTGTCCGTCCCCATGCAGTGTGCTTTATTGACGTCCTTAAAGTCTAAATATACATAACGCATGGCCAATGGCCAAATAATTAATGCACTCCATATAGAGCTTTTCTGGGCGTGACCATGCCCTAAAAGTATACTCAAAACATTGATGAATGATCACTATGAATCCTAGATATTTATGAAATGCAGACCGTCGTCTCATGTATTCGAGTATGCTTGGAATCCTGTGTGGTCTAAATCCAATATCCTTGAGACAGTCTATTGACCTTTCAGTCAAACTAGGACATGCGATGTTGTTAAAATATTAAGTTTACTGAAATATAAATATGTCATCTGTGACACTTTCCCCTCTTTCCAAAATTTGTAACGCCCTCGTTACAGACTAAAATATCTAAAAAATAATTTACCCTTCATAAATGTAAATTGAAAAGTCTTAGAAGTAATTAATGCTGTTTCGTATGAAGTGTTAGAAATGTAAAATTTATACGACCCTTGAAAACTAAGATTACTAAAATCTCTCAAATTCCAAACCAGATATACTTATTTAGTCAACATGTACTTCAATGAATAAATGACATCAAAGAGAGACATCACAGATAATTCGAAAATTGAATCGTAGAATAATTATATCCTGAGTTGGCTATTGAATTGTGTACTTCTCAATCACATCACAAACATACGTTCGACTGGCCAGTCTTTTTCAATCATTCACACAATCATACTGATAGATATGACCATCCATAACGTACTGTTCGGGCCCCCTCTATTTTCATTAACACTACCAGACAAGTACAGTCATCAATAGAATTCTCAGGTCTAAAGAACTTTGCTAGGAATTTTATATCTGCAGCATTTAAAAGTTGAACATAAAGAAATATATATAAATAGGAGAATGTTTTAATGTTGACCAAGTTATACCCGATTCATCGTGTACATAACTAAATTATAACATAAGTATTCCTATCTGAAAGGAATGTAGGTATCTGTCTCGTAAAATCAAATGATGACATTAAATATCTATGCTATGAATAAATATTAACTCTTAAATATTTCATCACGCCAATATTGAAAATTGTCACTGACAAACGGTCAGCATGCCATATTCGTGATCATATTCCAAATTGAATCTTTAACTGCAGACGAAATCAATATTATGAAAAATGGTGTAGCATAAAAGTGTGTGTCAGTGACGTCGTCTTTGTTTAGTGAAGTCAAAATTAACCAGTCAATGTTATTCAAGTAATCTAAGTCCAGTAACTTGTGATTTCACCCTGATAGCAGCTATCAAGAACACTGACCTAAATGTATTGTCTTACAGCTATCCTTAAGTTACACTAACTAATCAGCTGTTACAGTCATCAAGAGAAGTCAGTTGCGCCAACACCATCATTGTCGTGTAAGAAACCCTACGTCATTATTTAAACATTACAGGCATCTTAGCTGTTCATCCATGTTTAAAATTTGACATCTTCAGTATGTTAACGACTTATACAGAACTATTAAGACCATTAATATTAATCCAATAAGTCAATTTAGTTTTCATTACAAGTAACCTGATTGACCATAAGTAGGTTGGCAATTTTCTCATTGGAATTCAATATACCCTTTGAATCAATACCACTAGAAATTATGCACACAGCTCAAGTGATAATGGTCCTTTCTGAGGAATTTCATAAATTCTTGCGGAATTTGAAAGGAAATTTGTATAGACAATAACACTGCTCATTTCGGTCGGATCTCTGTTTTACACTCAAATTTGAAAATCAAATATTTATCTTGTACTGCAGATTCAATAAAATACTATATCAACATGGTTCCTTCCTTTACTGTAGGAACTTTAAATCACACAGTCCGACTCAACGTGTGAGCAACGCATTTCTGTAGCGTTTTCGGCTCACAATAACTCAGAGTCAATAAAGCTTCGAGGAGTTTCCAATACTCCATACTTCAATAAATATTCTTATTAAAACTAAAATTTTCTCCATAGAAAAATCAATAATATTCTTTCTGCTTGTACGCGACCATTGAGATGTAAAACAGCATCACTGAATTGGTTGTGGTAAGAAAATAGATTCCCAGAATTGTTCGTCGTTAAACTAAATCGAGCATACAATTATTATTTCTTACACATGTCTCTCATGATTAGCTTTGTACACACAGTAACAAACTTGCTGATCGTGAATAGAAATGAATTGAGCAATAATAATAATGTAAATCTTTAAAAAAAGTTTTACTACCGTATGATTAATGAGTTCTTTGTCCATCGAAAGTCTTAAATATGTATTTCACATGCAAACTGCTGCGTTCTGTATAAGCGTCCGATATTGTTTTGTTGAAAATTAGAGTGTTCTTCATACTCGTGCTTGTAGCAATCGAATGTCAGCTGGTCGCGTTGATGGCTTCACTTAAAGTTTGTCATAGTCTTTATCGTTGTCTCGTTATTCAAAATTCGACGCTTTCTGACACATTCTCTCCTTCTGCAATGTTATATTCCGTTACTGCAATGTTATCAGTTCTAGTTCGTGTAGGATTCCCACCATTGGAACATAATCGTTAAAGTTTCCTTTCGAAAAGTTCTTGAATCTTCTCCGCATCCCTTTTTGTACAAACTTTTTCTTCTCATGCATCATTGTTTCTTCGTTACAGTGTTAATTTGTTTTACTCACCCAGTGGGGTTGTGCTTTTCTTCTTAAAGGTTGTCGGTAAGTCTTCGTAAGGTTCAAACTTGGTTCATTATACACACAAATGGTTGTTCAAGCCCCGGATCTCCATTAATATTACTTTCTGTTGTTCAAGCCCCGGATCGCCACCAATATTACTTTCTGTTGTTCAAGCCCCGGATCTCCATCAATATTACTACTGATCTTCGCACACAGCTGATAGACCAAGTAATAACGCCCGAATCACTCTCATATCTCATATCCGACTCAACTTCTGTATGTACGTACCAGGATCACACTTGAACTTTAAAGGGAATTAGCTCAGACTACACAGTTTGTGTGTAAATGTACACTCGAGACGAAGGCAAGCACCCAGCATAGTGCCTCGTTCATTGACTTCCCGCGAAGCCAAGTCCTCTAGCCAAAATTGAAGTGCCTGTCCGTCCCCATGCAGTGTGCTTTATTGACGTCCTTAAAGTCTAAATATACATAACGCATGGCCAATGGCCAAATAATTAATGCACTCCATATAGAGCTTTTCTGGGCGTGACCATGCCCTAAAAGTATACTCAAAACATTGATGAATGATCACTATGAATCCTAGATATTTATGAAATGCAGACCGTCGTCTCATGTATTCGAGTATGCTTGGAATCCTGTGTGGTCTAAATCCAATATCCTTGAGACAGTCTATTGACCTTTCAGTCAAACTAGGACATGCGATGTTGTTAAAATATTAAGTTTACTGAAATATAAATATGTCATCTGTGACAGTATATCGTGCTAATTTTTAAAAAAATCAAATTATGCCCATTGTCGAAATTTCCTTTTGGCCGAGTCTCATCTTCCGACCGCAAGGGGCGGGCTTCGACACAGAGGAGTGGAAACGGAGGAACCATTCCGAATTTTATAGCTACCTGTACTATTATTTAGAGTTACGTCGTGACGTTCAGCACTAATTAGTCTTTCTCATGGTGGTATCGGCTGATAGGCGTAGACTACTTACTATTATATGCTTACTATAAAATAACAATATCTTAAAATAACGAATTGCGTTATATTGAATGTACCAATAAATATCATAAAATATTTTAATCAACTTTGTTGAAATTTATAGCAATATGACCAGCAATATAATAAATCGCTACATTTCAGGATAACTGATTTATCGTACTTAAACAAACAATGTAATTTACATGTATATCCAAAATTATAAATTCTTTTGATAAATACATACGTGTGTTTTGAGGCAAATGAACTTTTTTGATTTGCTATATTTTGTTAAGGAGTTAGAGAACGGAATTTAAAACCACCGAAGTATGACTAACTAAATTAATGTCCAAGAACATCGAATGATCAGCATTAAATAACAAACAAGCAATTTACGTTGAGTGAAGACATACACTGGATTAAATGACACATCACCAATCATATCCAGGTACGTTACAACCCTCGACAACATACAGCGCGTTTTAAGTGAACATGTTAAACCGCTAACTTGGAGAAGTATTTTGATTTTTGTTTGTTTTTGCCATGGGAAGCATTGTATTTTGAAATTTAGCCCATACAAGTATTATCAAATATATAGTGACTGTCTGAAGTACATTTATGATGATATTAATATTGAAATGCTACTAATGTATATATGTACCACCGAAGACTGGGTTGCATTTATGAATAATATAATCATTTATGAATACAAACTTTGTTGTTGACTTGTTTGTTGTTCCTTCGAGATGAAATATGTGTTACGTATATCTACGTAGCTACCAGCTCAGTCTCTGGGACGGTAACATTCTCGCACTGTTAGCTCGCGATGATCTACGAAAATCACTAACTTGGAATCGGAAACGACTTGACAAAATGACATCGTAAGACAACAGAGCAAAACTGCATAGATTGCAAACAATGGCAAGGTTAATGCCACTTCCAATCGAGACACTAAAGTCTACATATCTGTATGTCAGCCTATCACAAACACTCCATAATTATAAGACTTAAGAATCAAACTTTAGTCACTACAAATAATAATGATTAGCAAACTGGTCACGGCCCAAATTCTAGAAAACTCAGTTTCTTTTATTATGTGGAATATGCAGGGTTTGAAAAACAAGTTATTCTCATTCGATTTTGTCAATTTAATGTTTCAGTTTGATGCTATTTCTTTATTGGAAACATCATGGGAATTGTAAGGATTTTGACAGTTACAGTTACACCACGGCAATAGCTCTAGTCTATGGTTGAAGGACGCTCAAAACGGCCACAAGAGAGGCGATAAGAGTCGGGCCTATAAAACCTCAAACACTACAGGAAAGTTGATGCAAATCACTAAAGATGTTGTTTGGCCAATCAGGTGCGAGATAAAGTTTTTACGCATATCATGAATGTTGATATCAAACCAATCAGGTATAAGATGAACTTTTTATGCAAATAACAGGCAAGGAGTGCGGATTCAAAGCAAGGGTTCATTCCAAAAATGTCATCGCTACAAACATCATTTATACGTAGGACCACCACGTGTGTTACTCTTCAGGTAGGGGTGTATATGATACCCTGTTTGGAGCTGAGAAATAACAGTTTTGTAAAGTACTGTATAAGGATAATTTTGCGTAAAACATTGCAACAATTTGGGTGCTTTATTTTGGTAGAACTATTTCACCTAAAGTCATAGTATATAGTCGGAAAAATGTCTCAATCATAAAGATTTTTTAATCACAAAATGCTGGCATTTACACTTTCAGGCTACGTACTGTTTAGAAATTAGCCATGTTTAAAATAGCTACAAGTAGGTATATAACATGTCCTAAAATATTATATTGACCGACATCGAGGAAAACAGTTCAGATATTCCTAAAACAACGTATAGTACGATACGTTGCAGGTACTTTATTTCTGGTCAAGAATGTAATTTTATGATAAAAGATTAAACGTAGTCCTAGCCCGGGTTTTAACTTACATCAAAATAGTCCCCGTTACAATGGAAATCAGTTGGGTAGAAACAAACCGTCGACTGGCTCGACAACATTTTCACCAATATTACTAATTTTTCATTGTCTGGCTCATTAAATACAGGGAATTTCACACTAGTGTTTAGCTTTTCTGTTTGATGATACAATCACACAGAAACCAACAAGAAACTGCATATACCACACTTCAATAGCAAGATCGCAGTTTTTGCTATACATTTAGTCTTAATGAAATAAACCATTTAAATGTATTGCATCTCAATAAAGACATTCGGGCGCCAATGTTTGTCTTGGTATCAAACACCCGATGAAGGGTGCTTAAAGGGTCTTCTGCGGTGTTCATTTGATGTATGTATGGTGGCATGTGTAGTTCATTCCACTTAGACAAAATGTAGCAAGAAACTGTACTCATTCAATCTTGCTATCTTAAAGTTTAGCATGTCCAGTTTCTTATTGGTTTCTACGTGGTTGTATCAAATAGATACAACTGTATCTCACTACTAAAATTGATACATGTTATCGGCTGGCTCTACAAAATTCTTAATAACATTGCTACATCTTATCGGCTCGCATTGACGAATTACCCAATTGTTACATTTAGACAAACTGACTTGCCTGCAAAAGCATACACTGTTGCAATGTTGCAATAGTGGCAGCTCATGCCAGGAAAATGTAGCAATGTTGATACTTTGTCACGCAAAATGATTAAAAGAAACATGTTTCAGAGTAATATAAGATTTTTATCGCGTCAGACGATAAAATGTATCAATCTTAGTTAATATTTTTTGAAAGTCGGACGACGTTTGTTTGTACCTACTTAACTGGTTTTCATTGTATCAAGTATATGGTGCAAACTATTACAATTCAAATAATCATTTCAAAAGTCACGCGCATATAAAACACCATCACAACTAAAATAAAGCCATTTGAAGAATGCTACAAACTACTAGTAAATGTAGATTATGTATTAGCAATACTTTCATAATGGAATAGCTGCCCTCTTGGCGAGTTTGTTCAGCGTACACTAAATAAACAGTATGATGCTATCATATAATTACGTATAATTTCCAAACATTCCTACTAGAGTGCTGTATTTATCAAACAATAATTTATAATTAATTACACTATTTTACACTACTGCTATACCATTTGGTATTTATAGTAATTATCACACTCTATATTGTTGCACACTTAATTCTTCCTCAGACCATTTTCGATCACTGTTGTCATGCGTCTGAGGTACTTCTTAAAATAAAAATAACCGACTTTGTTGCATATTTTCTTACTAAAAACACAGATGAAAACTAGATGGCCTCAACAAAACTTTACTCAAAGGGTTAGATATTTTCTTATTTCATATACGTTATAAACGAAATCTTCCTATAAATATCAGTAATATTTTTAAATTATTCTTTCTTCCTTTTGTTCATTACGGCAAAAACGCCATATTATTTTCACACCGTCACATATACCTCTTCAAATCATACTTAAACGCCTTGGTATTTTTCAATTGTTCTGATGTATTTCTTTGGTTCATTTAAGATAAGACACTTCGGTTTGGTTTTCTCGTACACCTTTTCCGGTCTTCTGACAAACGTTGCATCGTAGCGTCCAGTGTGTAAACCCTAAAACGCCAAAATAGAGATGTCAGTCGTCCAACAAAATTTGAATTATAAAGTGACTTTGTATACAACATTTTCGAAATGCCAGATCGAAAGCAATGAAATGGATAAAATGTGTAGTCCTACTGATGCAAATAGGAAGCTTGCCAACCGGCCATTTTGAATGGTGCATTGTGGGGAATGTAGTACAATTCCACTGAACATGAATAAATCACTGTTGCAAACAATCTGGGCTGTCACATTGTTTGTAATTGTGGACCAGACCACCATTACAGAGGGGTTGTTCTTCTCATTGCAAAAGATTATACAGCAACCTAAAAAATATGAGCATGCGCAGTTTTGATGTACGTGTCTCTGGAAACATAGACATACACCCATTGTCTATGATAGAAACTATCAGCAAAAAAACACAAACCTCGAGAAACACACACTATTCAAAATTTCTGCGAGCCTCAAACCTTTCAACTTTCAGTACTACCTAATAAAACCATATCGACATTTGTTATTTCCCATCACGTACAGTACACAGGTCTACAAAGAAGACCTCTATCGACAGTTTTGTTTTGGTGGAAACAAATTCTTACCAATGTGGTCGTCTGTGGATCTAGTATTAGGAAATTCTGAGCCGCAAGAAGGTACCCATCACTGCCTCTTTCATCAGTAATTTCATCCAAAGATAGTCGAACCCTACCGTGGTCAGGAAGACAGAACAACTCGCTGCCAGAATGGTGCATCATTCTTAGAATCGAAGGAATCTAGAGTGAGAGACATAACGTGAATCGGAGTATCAATTCAAGGAAGAGTGAAGTGATAGGTCTAAACGAGATTATGAGGCTATTCACGAGATCTCGTGTGATTTTTTTGCAGTTATGCAATTATTTTACAAAAACTATTGTTTACGATGCGTTCGTTTTCCTAATAAGTTAAACTATCGTTTAGTTAATACATTTGTACACTTGTATAAATTACTGCTATCTTAACTTAAATGTGATTTTGGATATTAAATAAAATAACACCTCTATAACTTACTCAACTTTGAAATCTTGCAAAGAAGCTCTACTTCACTTGACATGTGTTCAGCCATTTTGGGATTTCTTGCAAAGGTTTATGGGAACACCTTATGATTACATCACGAATACCTTAATGTCTTTGTCTAGACACACTTTGAATTTTAATGACGTTCCATAAGTGGTATTCGACGCAAAACTGTCTAAATACATCAACCAAGGTTATACATAGGTTGCTGCAGATAATAGTAAAATAAATGAGCATTTTCTGGCGGTAATATTCTCTACTCACTTGACGAGGTGGATCGTTCACAATTGACGATGACGTCACAACATCAATACAAATGTTACTTTCTGATTCGATCTTTCCCCAGCACCCAACATAAACGTCACCAGACAGTATCGTCACTTGAACTTTCTTCCTTTGAGAGAAATCAAGCAGTAACTTGATCAGACGTTTTCTCTCGAAGTCGTGATACGGCGACGTCCACTGATCGGCCTCATCGACGTCGCCTTCATCTATGTCGAAATTATCTGCGCTGTATCCACTGTGTTCCTGTAAAATTATGAAGAGGTACAATCTGTAACTTTTTGGATTTGGGGTGTTACTTTTGTTACATAATAAAATACCTCTAAGTTATTCCAACAACTGGAACAGTTGAATCGTGTTCAGTACAGCCCATTTAAAGTTACCGTTCACTGAATCTGTTTTATACAGATACAAACATGCAGAAACCAGTATGTACACTAAGATGGCAAGAGCGCAATTTCTTGCTACATTTTTTCTAATTATGAAATAAACCATTTATAAACGTGCTGAACATAGACTCAGACACGCAGGATGCCAATGTTTGGATGTTTGCATTTGATGGTGTTCATTAATTTTATTTCTAACTAGACGAAATGTCACCAGAAACTGTATTCAGTCAATCTTGCTATCTTAATTAAAGTGTAGCATGCACAGTTCCTTAATGGATTCTGTATGGCTGTATCGAACACAGCCGGTGACCGGTGACTTGAAACGAACAGTTGCTGGTAAAAAAAGCTCGCCAGATTTTCACATATGGTTATGAAAATGCAAAATTTTGGGGTTACTAATTTTTCTTTCTTTCTTTCTTTCAAAAATCGCTTTTTTGCTTATCAAGTCTTTTTGTGCCTATCACATCACTTCAATCATAACACTTATAGTATCAACGCAGAATTGTTCCTGTCTGTGTGGGCTATACACATGATCTACTCACAACCATGTACTACATAGAATACCATAGCTCATCCTTACCTCCTCTCTTTTTACTTTCCTTTTTCCGTTTTTCTCGACAATCTTGATCGACTGCTTACTAGATGATTTAGAGGACGTGTATGACTTTTGTGACGTTTGAGTTTTGTACGACTTGTGTGATGTCTTCACATACGACTTCGACTTCTCAGAGTCGACGTAAATGATGGGTACAGGAATGACAACAAAGAGATGTTTGACGCCATGGATGACGTGTAGGAGTCCAGTTAACTCTTGCCATGTATCCTCACTCATTATACGATCTATGGTTCTTTCTGATCGGTGATCTAAAAGCTAAATAAGTGTAAAAGTAGGACTGTTAATACACTAAATATGAGTGTTTTGTGGGCTTCGAGGCAATGTAGTGTTACATCATAAATTTATTCTGTTTCGCCTGAACTAGGGAGAGAGAGAGAGAGAGAGAGAGAGAGAGAGAGAGAGAGAGAGAGAGAGAGAGAGAGAGAGAGAGAGAGAGAGACAGAGAGAGAGAGAGAGAGAGAGAGAGAGAGAGAGAGAGAGAGAGAGTAGGAAACTGTCAATATTTCATTTGAACAATACAAAATAAATGATCGAGTCACAAGTTCAAACTGGTGATGAATCTAACATACTGTTCCACTGTCAACATAATAACGTGAAAAGTTTCCATTTACCATAAATGCAACATCACCGAAGGATAGAAAATGTGAGAATGGTCCCTGGTCATAGTAAGCTTCTCTCAGTTGCATTGGTGGAGGATGTAACCACGTGACCGACAGCTGTCGTACATCAACCACAGAGGAGCTAAAATTGGGAGAGAAATATATTTTACAGGCGGAAGATCTCCTGGAATGACCTGATACTGAAACTATCGCTTTAGAAAAAACAACGTTTGTAAACAGTCAAGGTACAGCTGGCAATGATGGCTATAGAAATTCCAATGTTACTGCACTGCATGTATATACCCTTTCCAGAGTATTGGATATATTCCAGTATCGGATAAAAAAGAACACCGGTTACCCCACAATGTTTGTTTCTTAACGACAGTGCGACAAGTTAATTTGAGCTGAGTTATACACTTTTTTCTTCCTGAAAAGAATGATTTTTCATATCCTTTTCATGTGTTATCTGGAAACCTTTACGCAACTTTAGTACTGTTGAATTTACATTTTTCAACGACAGTGTGGCAAGGTAGCTTGAGTAGAAGGGGGAACTGTTGTAAGCTTAAAATTGTAAATTTCGAAAATAAGTTAACGATTTCTCATTCCTTGTCGCATGTTATCAGGAAGCCTTTCCCCTAGTGCTGGTTTATGGTCATTAGATAGTGAAGTTCTTACTGTGCTGGTCTTGCGCTCAGACTACGGAATCCTTTCAACTGAAACAAGACAAAGAATTCCTTGGCAGCCTTGTAGATTTCTTGTTGTTCACGTGACTGTGTTACAGATCCCCATCCATTGAATATATCATGGTCATCCCCTGTAATGGTATCAAGGTCAAAGGTTGGTAACACTGAATGGATTCAATGTCACGTGATAGAAGTAAACCATAATTATTATTATGAATCGACGCAATGTATTATGACTATTTATATGATAATTATTACATGGCATGGTATATCGTGGCATGGCATTACGACAAAAGTGTTAAGTTATGATACATGATATTAGATACTTATATGTCTATGTCTCCCCACGATTGGTCATTTTTCGGTTGTACCGGAAAATTAAGACGAGTAGCGAGAGATGATGTGATGTGATGTGATGTGATGTGATGTGGTGTGATGAGATGTTGTGTGGTGTGGTGTGGTGTGGTGTGGTGTGGTGTGGTGTGGTGTGGTGTGGTGTTGTGTTGTGTTGTGTTGTGTTGTGTTGTGTTGTGTTGTGTTGCGTTGCGTTGCGTTGTGCTGCGTTGTGTTGTGTTGTGTTGTGTTGTGTTGTGTTGTGTTGTGTTGTGTGCGTTGCGTTGTGCTGTGCTGTGTTGTGATGTGTTGTGTTGTGCTGTGCTGTGTTGTGTTGTGTTGTGTTGTGTTGTGCTCTGTTGTGTTGTATTGTGTTGTGTTGTGTTGTGTTGTGTTGTGGTGTGTTGTGTTGTGTTGTGTTGTGTTGTGTTGTGTTGTGTTGAGTTGAGTTGTTTTGCGTTGCGTTGCGTTGCGTTGCGTTGCGTTGTGTTGCGTTGCGTTGTGTTGTGTTGTGTTGTGTTGTGTTGTGTTGCGTTGCGTTGCGTTACATGGTGTGGTGTAGTGTGATGTGCATGTAACATAATAGAAAGAATAAACTTTAAATCTTAAAAATAATACTGTACATACATATCATGAGAGTAGGTATCCTAGCCATCATACAGGCTTGTTCTGGTTGTCTCCATTGATTGATGTAAAGCTCAAAATATTTCCTCCTTGCGTCATCCCTGATACCAGTGACGTCACTGTCATCCATGTTTTGGGCCCGTCGGTCCTATAGGATGTGTAAAATATTGATTAAGTCTAATATTAGTACCTAGTGTAATTTGCTAGACTTTTTTTCGAACTGTGGACTAAACTGGAAAATTGAATCTCGTCGAGAATAGATGGAAGTTGTTGTAGGGTTTTCATTCAACTGTGGTGTCTTAAGGCTGAAACGTCGGGTTTTCTCGGGCTAGTCAAACTCCCAGAGTCGATTACCAATGCCAAAGTAACCCATCCAAAGTAGAGACCACAAATTTCCAAAATGCCACGATACACATCGGTCAGGAGGCTGATGAGGGCGGAGTGACACGACGTATATTACAGTCTAATTTTAATAAGAAGTTTATTAATCGTGTCAGTTTGAAGGAATTGTGTCTAGAAAAACAATTTGCAAAGGAAATATAGATTCTTCTGAGAGCATATCCCCTCCCACGGTCTGCATGTTTTTTTGTGTGTGGAGAAACTACAGTAATTGGGGTGACCCTAAAACGAATGACAACCTGAATGACGGAAAACGAATGACAGCATTTCTAGGTGGTAAACAGTGGAATGACACCCTTTTCTACATTCAGTTAGTTGAATGACACCCTCTGCACTGTAAAACCAGTGGAATGACAGCCGCCACTCTATAAAATAAGTGGAATGACAGCATTTTCAATGCTTTAGAACTGGAATGACAGCATTTCTAGGTGGTAAACAGTGGAATGACACCCTTTTCTACATTCAGTTAGTTGAATGACACACTCTACACTGTAGAACCACTGGAATGACAGCCGCCACTCTATAAAATAAGTGGAATGACAGCATTTTTAATGCTTTGGAACTGGAATGACAGCATTTCTAGGTGGTAAACAGTGGAATGACACCCTTTTCTACAATCAGTTAGTTGAATGACACACTCTGCACTGTAGAACCACTGGAATGACAGCCGCCACTCTATAAAATAAGTGGAATGACAGCATTTTCAATGCTTTGGAACTGGAATGACAGCATTTCTAGGTGGTAAACAGTGGAATGACACCCTTTTCTACATTCAGTTAGTTGAATGACACACTCTGCACTGTAGAACCAGTGGAATGACAGCCGCCACTCTATAAAATAAGTGGAATGACAGCATTATTAATGCTTTGGAACTGGAATGACAGCATTTCTAGGTGGTAAACAGTGGAATGACACCCTTTTCTACATTCAGTTAGTTGAATGACACACTCTGCACTGTAAAACCAGTGGAATGACAGCCGCCACTCTATAAAATAAGTGGAATGACAGCATTTTCAATGCTTTAGAACTGGAATGACAGCATTTCTAGGTGGTAAACAGTGGAATGACACACTTTTCTACATTCAGTTAGTTGAATGACACCCTCTGCACTGTAGAACCAGTGGAATGACAGCCGCCACTCTATAAAATAAGTGGAATGACAGCATTTTTAATGCTTTGGAACTGGAATGACAGCATTTCTAGGTGGTAAACAGTGGAATGACACCCTTTTCTACATTCAGTTAGTTGAATGACACACTCTGCACTGTAGAACCAGTGGAATGACAGCCGCCACTCTATAAAATAAGTGGAATGACAGCATTTTTAATGCTTTGGAACTGGAATGACAGCATTTCTAGGTGGTAAACAGTGGAATGACACCCTTTTCTAAAATCATTTAGTTGCATGACACACTCTGCTCTCTAAAACCAGTGGAATGACAGCCGCCACTCTATAAAATAAGTGGAATGACAGCATTTTTAATGCTTTGGAACTGGAATGACAGCATTTCTAGGTGGTAAACAGTGGAATGACACCCTTTTCTACAATCAGTTAGTTGAATAACACACTCTGCACTGTAAAACCAGTGTAATGACAGCCGCCACTCTATAAAATAAGTGGAATGGCAGCATTTTTAATGCTTTGGAACTGGAATGACAGCATTTCTAGGTGGTAAACAGTGGAATGACACCCTTTTCTACATTCAGTTAGTTGAATGACACCCTCTGCACTGTAGAACCACTGGAATGACAGCCGCCACTCTATAAAATAAGTGGAATGACAGCATTTTTAATGCTTTAGAACTGGAATGACAGCATTTCTAGGTGGTAAACAGTGGAATGACACCCTTTTCTACAATCATTTAGTTGCATGACACACTCTGCTCTCTAAAACCAATGGAATGACAGCCGCCACTCTATAAAATAAGTGGAATGACAGCATTTTTAATGCTTTGGAACTGGAATGACAGCATTTCTAGGTGGTAAACAGTGGAATGACACCCTTTTCTACAATCAGTTAGTTGAATAACACACTCTGCACTGTAAAACCAGTGTAATGACAGCCGCCACTCTATAAAATAAGTGGAATGGCAGCATTTTTAATGCTTTGGAACTGGAATGACAGCATTTCTAGGTGGTAAACAGTGGAATGACACCCTTTTCTACATTCAGTTAGTTGAATGACACCCTCTGCACTGTAGAACCACTGGAATGACAGCCGCCACTCTATAAAATAAGTGGAATGACAGCATTTTTAATGCTTTAGAACTGGAATGACAGCATTTCTAGGTGGTAAACAGTGGAATGACACCCTTTTCTACAATCAGTTAGTTGAATGACAAACTCTGCACTGTAAAACCAGTGGAATGACAGCCGCCACTCTATAAAATAAGTGGAATGACAGCATTTTTAATGCTTTGGAACTGGAATGACAGCATTTCTAGGTGGTAAACAGTGGAATGACACCCTTTTCTACAATCAGTTAGTTGAATGACACCCTCTGCACTGTAGAACCACTGGAATGACAGCCGCCACTCTATAAAATAAGTGGAATGACAGCATTTTCAATGCTTTGGAACTGGAATGACAGCATTTCTAGGTGGTAAACAGTGGAATGACACACTTTTCTACATTCAGTTAGTTGAATGACACCCTCTGCACTGTAGAACCAGTGGAATGACAGCCGCCACTCTATAAAATAAGTGGAATGACAGCATTTTTAATGCTTTGGAACTGGAATGACAGCATTTCTAGGTGGTAAACAGTGGAATGACACCCTTTTCTACATTCAGTTAGTTGAATGACACACTCTGCACTGTAGAACCAGTGGAATGACAGCCGCCACTCTATAAAATAAGTGGAATGACAGCATTTTTAATGCTTTGGAACTGGAATGACAGCATTTCTAGGTGGTAAACAGTGGAATGACACCCTTTTCTAAAATCATTTAGTTGCATGACACACTCTGCTCTCTAAAACCAGTGGAATGACAGCCGCCACTCTATAAAATAAGTGGAATGACAGCATTTTTAATGCTTTGGAACTGGAATGACAGCATTTCTAGGTGGTAAACAGTGGAATGACACCCTTTTCTACAATCAGTTAGTTGAATAACACACTCTGCACTGTAAAACCAGTGTAATGACAGCCGCCACTCTATAAAATAAGTGGAATGGCAGCATTTTTAATGCTTTGGAACTGGAATGACAGCATTTCTAGGTGGTAAACAGTGGAATGACACCCTTTTCTACATTCAGTTAGTTGAATGACACCCTCTGCACTGTAGAACCACTGGAATGACAGCCGCCACTCTATAAAATAAGTGGAATGACAGCATTTTTAATGCTTTAGAACTGGAATGACAGCATTTCTAGGTGGTAAACAGTGGAATGACACCCTTTTCTACAATCATTTAGTTGCATGACACACTCTGCTCTCTAAAACCAGTGGAATGACAGCCGCCACTCTATAAAATAAGTGGAATGACAGCATTTTTAATGCTTTGGAACTGGAATGACAGCATTTCTAGGTGGTAAACAGTGGAATGACACCCTTTTCTACAATCAGTTAGTTGAATAACACACTCTGCACTGTAAAACCAGTGTAATGACAGCCGCCACTCTATAAAATAAGTGGAATGGCAGCATTTTTAATGCTTTGGAACTGGAATGACAGCATTTCTAGGTGGTAAACAGTGGAATGACACCCTTTTCTACATTCAGTTAGTTGAATGACACCCTCTGCACTGTAGAACCACTGGAATGACAGCCGCCACTCTATAAAATAAGTGGAATGACAGCATTTTTAATGCTTTAGAACTGGAATGACAGCATTTCTAGGTGGTAAACAGTGGAATGACACCCTTTTCTACAATCAGTTAGTTGAATGACAAACTCTGCACTGTAAAACCAGTGGAATGACAGCCGCCACTCTATAAAATAAGTGGAATGACAGCATTTTTAATGCTTTGGAACTGGAATGACAGCATTTCTAGGTGGTAAACAGTGGAATGACACCCTTTTCTACAATCAGTTAGTTGAATGACACCCTCTGCACTGTAGAACCACTGGAATGACAGCCGCCACTCTATAAAATAAGTGGAATGACAGCATTTTCAATGCTTTGGAACTGGAATGACAGCATTTCTAGGTGGTAAACAGTGGAATGACACCCCTTTCAACTAACTGAATGTAGAAAAGGGTGTCATTCCACTGTTTACCACCTAGAAATGCTGTCATTCCAGTTCTAAAACATTGAAAATGCTGTCATTCCACTTATTTTATAGAGTGGCGGCTGTCATTCCAGTGGTTTTACAGTGCAGAGGGTGTCATTCAACTAACTGAATGTAGAAAAGGGTGTCATTCCACTGTTTACCACCTAGAAATGCTGTCATTCCAGTTCCAAAGCATTAAAAATGCTGTCATTCCACTTATTTTATAGAGTGGCGGCTGTCATTCCACTGGTTCTACAGTGCAGAGGGTGTCATTCAACTAACTGAATGTAGAAAAGGGTGTCATTCCACTGTTTACCACCTAGAAATGCTGTCATTCCAGTTCTAAAGCATTGAAAATGCTGTCATTCCACTTATTTTATAGAGTGGCGGCTGTCATTCCACTGGTTTTACAGTGCAGAGTGTGTCATTCAACTAACTGAATGTAGAAAAGGGTGTCATTCCACTGTTTACCACCTAGAAATGCTGTCATTCCAGTTCCAAAGCATTAAAAATGCTGTCATTCCACTTATTTTATAGAGTGGCGGCTGTCATTCCAGTGGTTCTACAGTGCAGAGTGTGTCATTCAACTAACTGAATGTAGAAAAGGGTGTCATTCCACTGTTTACCACCTAGAAATGCTGTCATTCCAGTTCCAAAGCATTAAAAATGCTGTCATTCCACTTATTTTATAGAGTGGCGGCTGTCATTCCAGTGGTTCTACAGTGCAGAGTGTGTCATTCAACTAACTGAATGTAGAAAAGGGTGTCATTCCACTGTTTACCACCTAGAAATGCTGTCATTCCAGTTCCAAAGCATTAAAAATGCTGTCATTCCACTTATTTTATAGAGTGGCGGCTGTCATTCCACTGGTTCTACAGTGCAGAGTGTGTCATTCAACTAACTGAATGTAGAAAAGGGTGTCATTCCACTGTTTACCACCTAGAAATGCTGTCATTCCAGTTCTAAAGCATTAAAAATGCTGTCATTCCACTTATTTTATAGAGTGGCGGCTGTCATTCCAGTGGTTCTACAGTGCAGAGTGTGTCATTCAACTAGCTGATTGTAGAAAAGGGTGTCATTCCACTGTTTACCACCTAGAAATGCTGTCATTCCAGTTCCAAAGCATTAAAAATGCTGTCATTCCACTTATTTTATAGAGTGGCGGCTGTCATTCCACTGGTTCTACAGTGCAGAGGGTGTCATTCAACTAACTGAATGTAGAAAAGGGTGTCATTCCACTGTTTACCACCTAGAAATGCTGTCATTCCAGTTCTAAAGCATTGAAAATGCTGTCATTCCACTTATTTTATAGAGTGGCGGCTGTCATTCCACTGGTTTTACAGTGCAGAGTGTGTCATTCAACTAACTGAATGTAGAAAAGGGTGTCATTCCACTGTTTTCCACCTAGAAATGCTGTCATTCCAGTTCCAAAGCATTAAAAATGCTGTCATTCCTCTTATTTTATAGAGTGGCGGCTGTCATTCCAGTGGTTCTACAGTGCAGAGTGTGTCATTCAACTAACTGATTGTAGAAAAGGGTGTCATTCCACTGTTTACCACCTAGAAATGCTGTCATTCCAGTTCTAAAGCATTGAAAATGCTGTCATTCCACTTATTTTATAGAGTGGCGGCTGTCATTCCACTGGTTTTACAGTGCAGAGTGTGTCATTCAACTAACTGAATGTAGAAAAGGGTGTCATTCCACTGTTTACCACCTAGAAATGCTGTCATTCCAGTTCCAAAGCATTAAAAATGCTGTCATTCCACTTATTTTATAGAGTGGCGGCTGTCATTCCACTGGTTTTACAGTGCAGAGGGTGTCATTCAACTAACTGAATGTAGAAAAGGGTGTCATTCCACTGTTTACCACCTAGAAATGCTGTCATTCCAGTTCTAAAGCATTAAAAATGCTGTCATTCCACTTATTTTATAGAGTGGCGGCTGTCATTCCAGTGGTTCTACAGTGCAGAGGGTGTCATTCAACTAACTGAATGTAGAAAAGGGTGTCATTCCACTGTTTACCACCTAGAAATGCTGTCATTCCAGTTCCAAAGCATTAAAAATGCTGTCATTCCACTTATTTTATAGAGTGGCGGCTGTCATTCCACTGGTTCTACAGTGCAGAGTGTGTCATTCAACTAACTGAATGTAGAAAAGGGTGTCATTCCACTGTTTACCACCTAGAAATGCTGTCATTCCAGTTCTAAAGCATTGAAAATGCTGTCATTCCACTTATTTTATAGAGTGGCGGCTGTCATTCCAGTGGTTCTACAGTGCAGAGTGTGTCATTCAACTAGCTGATTGTAGAAAAGGGTGTCATTCCACTGTTTACCACCTAGAAATGCTGTCATTCCAGTTCCAAAGCATTAAAAATGCTGTCATTCCACTTATTTTATAGAGTGGCGGCTGTCATTCCACTGGTTCTACAGTGCAGAGGGTGTCATTCAACTAACTGAATGTAGAAAAGGGTGTCATTCCACTGTTTACCACCTAGAAATGCTGTCATTCCAGTTCTAAAGCATTGAAAATGCTGTCATTCCACTTATTTTATAGAGTGGCGGCTGTCATTCCACTGGTTTTACAGTGCAGAGGGTGTCATTCAACTAACTGAATGTAGAAAAGGGTGTCATTCCACTGTTTACCACCTAGAAATGCTGTCATTCGTTTTCCGTCATTCAGGTTGTCATTCGTTTTAGGGTCACCCCAGTAATTGTTATTCAGGCGCCATTTCACAGCACGGAAGTGACAGATATATTGATGTTGTTGTTGTTGTTGTTGTTGTTGTTGTTGTTGTTGTTGTTGTCGTTGTTGCCTTTTGATGTAATTACATGAAGAGAAGTTTTCCGACCCCCCATCCAATTAAACTTCAAACGTTCACAGCTAAAATGACCCTGACCTTTCATGACGCCCCTTCCCCAATAACAACACCATTGCCCCTCAGCAAGTTCAAAACGAGTCATTTACCTCGATAAGATTTGTAACCATTTCATCAGCATATACGTTATCACCTCCCATCACTAGTAAATGAAACGGTTTATCTTTGTGAGCATTCCTCATATGTATCCACATAACGCTGGGGTTGCAGTGTCTATCTTTTCCACTCTTTTTCCTTCTTCTCCTTTTTTCCAGTCCAGAGCTGGTAGCAAATGCGACGCGTGGATAGGTGTTGAATGATGGTACATGACACGTAAATGAACGGTGGTCAGGTAATGTGTATTTACATATGTAATCCTAAGAGATAAATAAAATATAAACGTACTCTAAAAAGGTTGTATTCGTGTACGTCTGAAAAATACTCCTATTTTAGGACTGGATAAAAGCATTCTTTTTCAAATTGCAAGGCTAAGTGTTTGTAGAAATATGTCTGTGATATTTCTATGGAGTCATGATGGTCTAATGGTTAGAGTGGCCGGCTTCGAATCTGAATCTTCGAGTCGAAGCATTATGTTCTGTTGGGCTGTTGTAGGCCAGAGTCATGGGTAATATATGTAAGTCTACAGAGAGTTGAATACACTGTGAGAAAGTGACATGTAAGGACTAACATCATCTCATTGTCAGCACCTTATACCTGTACTGACCCGCGTACATACCTGCGTTCTATCACGTGGTACCTCCCAATCGTAGCGCCATAGTTTATACCGTCCACAGATAGACAACGGTCTGACTAGAGTACTCGTGTGACCGCTGCCGATTGCTACAGGAAAAGATACATAAAATCGATAAAATACGATTACTTACAAGTGAAATATCTAAACAACACTGATGGTTATTTTTATGGGCGATACCACAATATCCGAACACTTTCATTGCAACGATACCAGAATGTCTCAATAGAATTCATGAGTGGTCTTCTGACAACAATATGAGTTTAAACCCAAAGAAATGTCAAGAAATGATGTTGTGTTTTTTCAAGGTCTGATGTACATCTTTCTCCCCTTGTGATCAATCGACCTTGCAAGTTGTAAATGTCTACAAGTGTTTAGGTCTCGATGTAACCCACAACTTAAAATGGGATACACAAATAAATGAACTTGTAGACAAAGCTTCAAAACGCCTACATATCATGAGAGTCCTGAATAGGTATGGTGCCAGCAACGAAGATTTAAAGCTCAGTTACAACTTTTTAGTCTGTTCATGTCTATCTTGAATTCTCTAGTGTTGTTTGGCAAGGAGGGCCTCTCATACAAATTGAGGTCGACATTGGAGAGTGTTCAAAAGAGGACACTCCGTATAATTTACCCATTTCATTCGTACAGTCATGCTCTTAAGTTTAGTTAGTAAACATGACACCTTGGAGAATAGGCGTAACAATTTTGACTTTTTTTTGGAACGGGAAGGCAAAGTTAAGCTAAACCTTTGTCAAGACAGTTATTCTAAAAGTCTTAGATTCGAAACTGTGACAAGTTTTCGTATTGTAGTTTAGTATTGATTCTTATGAAACCTGGATTTTACTATAGACAAGTCAGTTTCTTACTTGTTTGTGATTTTACCTTGATCTTGATTTGGACTCTACATACATCGCTCAACTAGATCTAGCTACGGACTGTTACTCTCGTTATGGCGACATAGATTAGTATTATATTTACTTACTCTGTGTACCGTCTGCCGTGATAACTGTGAAGTCTAACGAATCAAGTTGGTTTTCAAGTCCTTCAGTCACAACCAGACAGCTCAGCTGATATAGTCCAATCTCTGTTGTGCCACGAAAACTTAAAATAGGTCCCACGACGAAGCGATTTGGCAAAAACTGCAACGAATTGTAGAGTAAATTCAATTCAAATTTAAACGACTGTACAAAAATTAATATCCGACGGTGCCTTCTCCTTTGTTGAAGTCGTGACTGTACCCGTGAGTTCAGTTGAAAAATAGTCTAGTCTTGGTGTACCAACGTTTCACCTCAGTTGGACGGAGAGAAAATTATCTAAATTTACATTGAATAATGAAATGTGTGGGTAGCTTTGAACTTAAATGTGTGAGTGGGGGTGGGGTAAGAAAATGTGGAAGACTAGAACTCACCGTATCATCAATTTTAAGGAACCTCTCAGCTGTTAATGTCATTGACCCACGGTGCCAATATCCGTAGGTACCAGGACCATTGAAGTACACAATGTGTCTTCTAGAGTCTTCGACTGTAATACTGCCTATCAACCATCCATCGACGAAACGAGAGTGGTCATAGCCTGTAGATAGGGTACAGACGTGGTCAATGTCATAGAAATGGTTTAGGGTCACAATTGCGAAAAGAAATCCTAAATTAACCTCATTAAGTACTGTCAGTGTTTTTTACACGTTCGCAAGTTAGAAGATCTAGAGTCTCTCTCTCGAGTTCCCTCCCTCCCTCCCATCTCTCTCTCTCTCTCTCTCTCTCTCTCTCTCTCTCTCTCTCTCTCTCTCTCTCTCTCTCTCTCTCTTTCTCTCTCTCTCTCTCTCTCTCTCTCTCTGTCCTCCCCTTTGGCCCCATAAATGTGAATCTGTGCAATATTGATAACTTCTACTGAAAATGAAAAATTGTCATGGCATCAATTCACATTCTTATTCTTATTGATGTTGTACAGTGTTGTGTATGTTACTATGATATTATCGTTTGTGCTGTGTTATGTCATTCAAAAAAGGAGCTGCCTGTCATCCGAGTCTCTCTTTTACTCGTTATTTGAAAATGTCACACGGTCGGTCACTGTGCAACAACAACGACAGATGACGAATCGTTGACGCCTATCTATACCATTCATCTGACACCAAATATAGTCAAACCTTTACGCAGACTACACCTAACCAAACCCATTGAGCTTGTAACAATTCAACTCACCTATTTCAATTTTGTTGACATTTCTCAGGTTAAAAAACTTGGGAACTTTGACTTTAAACGTCTGTTTTCCCTCTTCTTCGTAGACTTTCCATTTATCGTCTTTAAACCAAAATTCCACCGTGTCCTTCTCCCATTGACGAAACAACGGCGATTTGTCCCAACCTCGTTTGTACTGTTGGAATAGAATTTTAATAAAAGTACTACCAAACCAGAAAGACTATAGCCTTTCAATTTGGTCTCATGTAGTATTTTTGTCACGAATTACGCCAACAAAATACAGACACTGTACTGATAGCGCGCGCACGTGAAATGTTACATTTTATCTCACTGGGAACACATATAAACATATTGAGTTCTGTGTTTGAATTTTCATTGTTTCATCCGACAGTGATGTTTATTTGTGTTCACGGCTAATTAAAATGTATCATTTCATATCCTTGCAAACTTCAAACTACCAGTGTATTTTGTTTCATGTATTTTGTAACAAAAAAAACTAAAAAAAAAAAACTTGTGTGAAACATAAACAAACACTGTGCTTGATAATTGAAACTCTATAACCACTCTGGTTTGGTGGTACATATGATTTTGGGTAATAAAATAGCGCCTTGTCAACCTACTTAACTTTGAAATCTTGCAAAAAAAACCCCTTCTTTTATGTTTATTTCAACTACAATAACATACATACAAATAGATAGACACATACAAAGAGTATAAATACCGAGAGATTCTGGTAAATGTGATATCATTAATCAGAGATTTCCTACAATACCAGACAGATGGTCAAGAGAAGTGTAGTTGGGGAGGGGGTCTGCTTCTTTACAAGATTTCAAAGTTCAACTTGAGTAAGTTACCAAGGTGCTATTTTGTCACCCAAAGCTATATGCAAGTTGATAACAATAATCAATGCAAGTATACTAAAGGCAGAACTAAGTCTGACTGGACTTAGTCTTTAATTAGTACTCGCTGTTGGCAGAAATTTTAACTTGGTATGTATACATATAATAAACAATTCGACATAATTTAGTACGAACAATAAAATGTCCACGAAACCAATAATTTGTCACCGTAATCAGAATCATCAAATGCATGTGTCGACATTAACATACAATAGCTTTTGTGTTAGTGTTTTCACACCAGGCAGTGTTTTAACTTTTAAGCGCGACCATGAAAAAAAAACCAGTCAAGTGAAAATATGTCAACAAAGTATTCTCTATCATTTTAACCCGTACCGGAAAGTTCACATTTCTACATTAACAGACACTTTTATTGTATTTTTTTTAAAATAAAAAGGTTGTTCGGGTGTTGCCTACGATTATAAATGGGATGGTGTGATTACATTGAGTATTCTTCAATGGTATATCACATAATGTAAAGGGAAAAAACCCATGGCACTAGTGACCCCGACTTTGAAATCACACCCTCTTAGTATTATTAATACAACCACACCTAGCAGCCTTTATGTTAGTCGGTGATAGAATGATAATGTAATACAAATAAAAAAAAAGTTTATTACCTATAGATCTAGAGTAACCGGATTTAGCCGCTTAGTACCGGCGACTTTTTGATTTACGTATGTTGTAGATTAAATGTCGTTAAACTAAAATTGACTTCACGTTGTAAGAACAAAGTGAACTTATAATTTCTTACCTGAATTGGGATCGGCTTTGGGTTATGGTTTTCACCTATGAATTTGATGAATAACGATGCGTTCTTACTTGCGTACACACAGTGTAGTGTAGTAATTGTGACTTTTAACTTCGGCATGGTGTTTCATCCACTTGTGTCTTTCTACACCGTTGCTAAGGTTACCTATCGCTTATAGAAAGGTCCTGGGGACTCCTTTGGAAATCAAATCATTGACGTTTTTTGAAAAAGTCAACTTTCAGCTCAAATGGGACTTCCCCACTTTTCGAGATCTCCACACACTCAGCTTGATAAGTCTAGTCAAGTTTGTCCGTAGTGAGATTTCTATGGGATTTCACGTTTCAAATCACCCTTAAAATCCACGTTGATGTGTGTCCGTAGAGGGTCTGACCAATTAGTACAGCATCACAGTAATGTGGAAATAGTTCGGTTGACTTGAGGCGAACAAGTTCGGGTGGTTAGTACTAGGTGAACGTAAGTCAGAGATTTCAATGGCTCTATTTATGTATTTACTTTAGTTTGACTACGAATAAAAGACGGTTTTCGTCTCCTATTAGTGAATCATTTGATAGGAAGGTGAATAGGAGGTTGACCTGGTGTCATTCATACAGAATAAAGACGTTTCTGTGTTGTCAGTCATACCATCTCGGTCATTGTACTCAGTTCAATTCTGTATTTACTTTGAGCAATTTCTGCTCAGTTAAAAGGTGACACTGAGTTCTGCTTTAATACGCAGCAAGATTCAAGGCATACCACGTATCATAATCTTGGGTTGTTGTTTTTCTTCTTCTCCACACAGTCTTTTTTGGCCACGAGGTCTGTCTTAAAGGGGCATGCATTGAGGTTATACGTTTTCGGATATATTTTTTGCTGCAAATCAAAATGCTTCTATGCCGTTCTACTTGGTGAGACGTAAGTGGTCAGGTTTCATTTTCAGAACTATAACCTGATATATGTAGACATAATATGTAAACTTTTCAAATAAATTTAAAGTTTTCAGATTCCAGATTTCAGTAACACCGACGTCCTGAGTTGTGCATCATCGGAAGTTTCCAAACACAACCAAAAAAGACTGTCCTGGACTTTGAATTGACATGGAGAATGTTTCCATCCTGGATAGGGAACCAGATTGGTTTGTTAGGGGAATAAAGAGAAGCCATTTATATATCAGAACATAACATTGGAACCATCGCTACACAGACGAGGGCCGATAGCACTTTACACCGTCCTGTCTGAGACAATATTCTGGTCACGCATGCGTAAACAACACTTGACCTCACATCCCTGAAGAAGACCCGAGGACTGAGATTTATCCAAGTATTTTTAGTGCAGTACAAAGTTTGAATTTATTTGTAACTATTCACCTGCACAGATGAGTCTTCATCATAATATGAACTTTTCGTCGACATACTAAGTTAAGTTACGTTTACCATCACCATGTCGAAGAACCACATTTATGCAATCAACTGTTACTAAAAAATACCAAAAGACGATTGTTACTGTCAACGAAGGAAGGCATGTATTATCATTAATTTCATATTTATACACTAAAATAGTTTGAGTAAGGGTTTATGTCAGAATTATCACGTGAAATTTCCATAATAAAGGGTAGATGAATTATATAACATGCCATAAGCATATGTAGATATATGAATACACACACAAATGCAAATATATGACATTGTTTCTGTGTTGTTTTTTGACTCTAGAGAATGTATTTGTAACATTACCTCATGTCCAATACACTATACCATACCATATCATACTATACTCTACTATACTATGCCATACCATACCATATTATACCATACCATACAATACATGCATGCATACACACATACATACATACATATACACATACATACACACGTACGTACGTACGTACGTACATACACACACACACACACACATACGTACATACATACATACATACATGCATACATACATACATACATACATACATACATACATACATACATACATACATACATACATACATACATACATACATACATACATACATACATACATACAAACACATACATACATTTGCGTTCAATTTATTGACCGTTTACATGGTATACATTAGTTTCTAGTTGACATTCAGTGTTGTCAGCTCTACCTCGTAGTATTTAGAGGCAATACATTTGAGTTCATAAACGTCACCTTATGCAACTGCCAGCAGTCAAATCAAAAGTGTAATATGAAAATTTAACCAGTATAAGCTTAAGCTCTTATATAAATTGACTACTAACTGGGGTCCAATAAGGCGAAATGCCTCTAGAAAATAAACTCTTAACATTTTTACCGTTCACGAAAAATTTTCAGTTGAAATCCAGAAAAAATAAGGGGTTAAATAGAAATTTTGAAATAGCTGATCACTATGATATCAAAATTTAGTCATTTTAGAATCCAATATGGCCGCCGAATATTATTTTTACTCTGTACGAAAATAATTAGTTATTGTCAATTTCCTTGAACACAAGATGGTGACCTCGAATTTCTTTTACTATTTCAAGAGGACCAAAACCAACTTTCATACGGCAAAGATGAGAAAGAATTGAAGAACTTTGATTTCAGAGAAAATTTGTTCTCGCGAAAGAGGAGCAAAAAGTACATTACACATGAAATCAACTACACACTAAAACTGTTTTGGGAGAAATCGACATCTACCCTACATGATAGACGTACTAAAAATAATTTACAGTATCACGTGTCATTTTATGTAATTATACCCGATGAGTGTTTTGCTGAACAATTTATCAAGTTTCAAAAAAAATTATACTGGAACAAAAATAAAACCAACAACTGTAAAAATGTAGCCTGTGTCCAGTCTAACAGATATCGTAGTAATCGATGTGACTTCCACTTTTAAACGAATCTTCCTCGAGATGTTTCAGCAAAGCCCTACAAGTTGTCTCTACAGAAAGTATTTGTCCTGTTGATGTTAATTCTTGTAGTCTTGCTTTAATCGCCTGATTACTAGTTTCGTCTCTCCATTTATACAGCATATCCGTGTCAACTACCCCGGGTACATAATTCAACACCCGCACGTCTGGCTCTTCCAAAGTGAGCACGCGGAAAAACATGTCCCGGGCGGTTTTGGCAGAACAGTAGAGCGATGTGTGTCCATGCGGCGTAAGTGCGCAGTTCGACGACATGTTTATGACTGTACGACGCAGATCGTTTCTCTGAGGGAAAACTTGCAGGAATTTTGATGTCAGGCAAATCGCTGATGTAAGGTTGAAACCATAGTAACTCTGCAGTTCGTTTGGGTCATCGAGGTCGCGGATTGTTTTTGTAGTATCTCCCAGGGAAGCAGCGTTGTTAACGAGGATGACGTGTTCGAAATCGGCGACATCTAAACCACTGAAAAGACTTGATATGTTTGATGACAAGGATTCCATATTACTGAGGTCAAAGGTCAATGCGTTAACCTCAATTCTTGTCCCACTCATCTTGACAAGCCGCTTGGTCTCTTTGAGGTCTTCGTCAGAGCGAGCTGTTAACACCATCACAGATGGTTCCCCTATCGCCTTCGCAAGTTCAAGGGCAAGTCCTCTCCCTACACCTCGGCTAGCACCTGTAATTAGGCAAAATGTTGGTACACGAAACATTTCATTTAGCTGACAGAGTAGAAGAGGACAAAAGGTCGGTTGGGCGGTAGGGACAGATCGTTGGCGGCGCTGACTTGCCAGGTCACAATTGAATCGATTCCAACCAAATATTACAATGATCGACGTTATATAATGTCAATACTACACTAGTACCTACAGAAACCATGCATAAAGACAATAAACTACTGCCATCCATCAACTACTGTCAATGAAGTCACGTGATCTCATCAGTTCTCTAGAGTAGTAGATTTGGGTGCAAGCAGCTAAATGAATTAATAGATAAATAAATTTTACTTGACATGCCAGCATTGTGGGGTTTTCTATGCTTGATTTGTTCTGTCTCTCTGTTCGTCTCGTAAGTTTTTGGTAAATTCAAGAACGGCAAAACAAAGGATATAATTGTCGATGCGTGCCTTCTATAACATTACTACAATTATTGTCTGGCGTTATTAACAGTAGATTGCATCATGGGGGCTTTGATACGTATGATAAATTACGTCATTGGATAATTTATAAGTTATATCCTAATACCAAGTTTGAGTTCAGTCAAATGCAAGTGATGGTCAAGTACACATCAGTAAGTTGAATACTGCGAGGATCTTTATATCCAGCAAACAATAAGCCTTCTGAGTAAATAAACATACGCCCAAAACAGAACCCACTTTCATGAATCGCAAATCGTTATTGCAAATTGATGAATATTTAATTAAATATCGTATCGCATTATAATTCACTCCTATGTTGGCGCTATTTCAACATGATAAATTGGTCACTAAAATAGCAACAAGAGAGAAATTGAAAGTGTCCAAAGATTCATAAACGTTTTACTACCTGTGAAAGATTACTTTGTTTCTGAATAATGAAGTATAACCACAGACACTGTATTTCCAAGAATATGGTTTTTGTTTGTAAAAAAAATTATATTTTGCAATAAATAGTCGATGTCAGTAGTGTGGAAGAAGCTTCGTCGTTTTAACCGCGGAAAATGCGGAAACAAAGTTTTATCTTGAAGTGTTAAACATAATTATAATTATATAGTATTTATTTGTCTTAAGGCCACCGGCCAATATGACACAATACATAATGCAATTTTAACAATATAGAAATATGAACAGGATAAACAAAAAAAAGAAAGTAAACGTTCTATACACTCATTGAAACAATTTTACAGAAAATATTCTTTTCTCAAGTTAATGGCTTTAAACACAAATTTACCGAGATTTCGTAAAACTGTTTGTGACTCTGACCTCATTAATGTACAAAATTTATCATCTTCTGTAGGAAAAATATAGTAATACTGAGGTAAAAGATATCTCAAGTTCTGATACAGTGGACATACAAATATGACATGGTATTCATCCTCTATACCCTGTGTACAAATTTCACAGATTCTGTTATCAATGTCAACACCAGTATAAATACCCTCTTGAACTCTTAAACCGAGACATGAACATCTCAATCTGGCTAACGCATGTCTATACTTTAAATCTGTAATCTCCATCAAGTATTTCTCTGGCTCCAGCATACTTTTGAAATTACGATATGTTTTGAGTCTGTCTTTTGTGCATATTTCACTATACCATTCCTGTTTGTAAACATCAGTTACACGTTGTTTGAATTCCGAAATGAACGATGCCATGTCCCCTACACCTTGATGAAGCCAAACTATGCCAAAGCCATATGAGCAAAGGACATGTTTGATCTCTGTGGCCCATGATGAGTGACCATTTTCGTCATTTTTAAACATGAGCTTGTATGCATGCGCGGCTAGTCTGTCATCTGAGAGCCCAGTAAGGCGTAACCAATACTTAATGCATTTTGTAATTGAGTTAATAAACAAGGGATATCTTCCACACTCCCCAAGTACAGCTTCATTTGGAGTACTTTGGGTAACGCCTAAAAAATGTTTACAAAATTTTAAGTGTACCCTTTCTGTTATAACATATTGCTTATATCCCCAAATCTCAGTTCCGTACAATAATATTGAAGTGTTAAACTTTCGCTTCCGAAATGCCTGTCACAGATGACATATTCGTAATTTTAGCAAATTCAATATTTTAACTACATCGCATGTCACACTTAGACTATAAGGTCAACAAACTCTTTCAAGGATATCGGATTCAGACAACAAGATTCCAAGTGTACTTGAGTACATGAGACGACAGTCTGCATTTCATACATAGCTAGGATTCATAGTGATCAGTCATCAATGTTTTGAGAATACTTTTACTACGGATTTTAAAATGTGAACCTCCCCAAAATTTGTAATGCAAAATCTGACCCTCCCCCAAGAACAGGTTTGTAAAATCTGACCCCTCCCCCCCCCCCCGATTCCTCCCCGCCCCCTGTAAATACTGAAGGCTTCCTAAGTGCTTGCCATGGTTCTAGTGTAGACTGTTGGCTTGAACATAAACTGTGTGCAGTCTGAGCTAATTCCCTAAAGTTCAAGTAGTGATCCCGGTACAAAAGTTGAGTCGATACATAAGATGTGAGAGTGATTCGAGTGTAGTTACTTGATCTGTCAGCTGAGTGCGAAGATCAAAAGGTAAAATCTGCAACCCGATTGTGTCCGTTGAAAGTACGTTCACTTGTGTCACGAAAGAAATAAAGTTTCGACCAGGAAAGCCCATTATTTGTGGTATGAAAAGGATACGTAATGCTATAATATTTAGTTTATATGCGATGCAAACATGATTGTACAAAGTAACTTATTCTCAACAAATGTTGGAATATCTGCTTCTGAAAAGAGCAAATAAGGTATCGTAACGCTACTTCTACTTCGAAATCGTCATGTGTTTTTTTCTGCATGTGAAATATTCTTTTTATCATCATAAATAGAAAGTTTTCAGTTAAGTCATCGTCATTCAAGTGACTTAAAACAGGTAATGTTTTTTTTATGGAGAGGGGGGAGTTGTGTTCAACAATCGTTACTTTCCTTCACTGTGAACTTTAACCTTTCGCTGTCATGTATCGAACTCGGCACTTTCACCACATCTGCATAATAACAGGGCTATTCATATTCAAAAAGCATTCTTTGTTGAGTTTGTTTTGAAATGTATCAGGCCCCATAGACCACGACCCACCAGTGTCAGGTCAAAGCAAGCAAAGAACGTGGCAGACATCTTGTAGTGATACGAAACATAAGTCTATAGTCGCATCGCGGGATTGAGTGAAGATCTTAAGATCGAGCACGCGATTGTGTTAGGCCTATACCGTAGGTAGGGGATCTGACACCACGTCGATGTTCAAATACACTTCGTTCACCACCGCGCCCCGTAGAACTTCCATAAATTCACGTACTTTCAAGTGTGTTAACACTATTTCAGACATTAATGTCAAGGACAAATGTTATACACCAGCCAATTTGATGTAAATAATCAAAGGTACCAATCTGTGTGCATACACCATGACCAAGAAATGGAAACTGATTGTTACTACTAAGCACTGTGTGTACTCTGTGAAGGACGCACAGTTGTACGTACGTCTTATCGGAGACAAGGAATCGACGTCGTGGCTGAAACTGAAGGTACTGTACAACTTATACCCCATACATGATAAATATTAGAGAGCCTTACAAAGTCGTTGATATGTCTGGAATGTCAGTATGTACAACAATCGAACTGTATATGCAAACACATCAAGCTCCATCAAGGCAGTCAGTCCGAACCTGTGCACCTGTACCTGTACCTATGAACACTCATCAACTTCAAGTCAGTACCGATATCTTGTTTTCATATATACCCCGGTACTCTTGACAACTATATAGACTCAAAACAGTTCCCTTGTTGCCCATTGACGCCAGGCCCTTCACTTTGACGACCACCAACACATAACAACCTTATTGAAAGTAGAGGAAGATACGTTATGTATAACAGTAAAGGAGATTTTAAAATGCACTCTGAGTGATACGTATTATGTGATGCATTGCAAGTGTTGTCATGTATATTGCTACTGTTATATGATGTAATGCAAGTGTTATCATGTATATTGCGACTGTTATGTGATGTAATGCAAGTGTTGTCATGTATATTGCTAGTGCTACCTGATGCAATCATAGGGTTAGTGAAAGAAGATTGTTGTGATTAATGTAATGCCATGCCATGGGTTTTACCTTATGTAATGTTTGTGTTGTTTAGTGTAATCCTGTAGTGTCATCCAATACTCAGTTGTGTTATCTAGTATGTAATTGTAGTGTTATCTATGATTGTGATTAGTGTAATGCCAGTATCATCTAATGTTACTTTTTTGTTTTCTAAATATACTGTCATTTGCTCGTGTTAATTTAAAGTAGCGATTGTGTCATCTGTAATGAATACTATATCATTGCACACACTTTCATACCAAACAAAGGGTGCATGATATGAATAAGGGGTCGGATTGTAAACACTTTGACTGTTCTGATGAAGCCTAGCTATAGCTAGTCACACAGAGAGGATTTGAATGGTTGTGCAAAGATCTAATTTTCTGTTTATTTATATCACTTTTCAGTCCAAATATTCATGGGAAAACGACCCATTATTTCGATTGTGGGAGAGAGATCCGGTCGAAACCTACTTCACCAGGAATGCCTCTAAAACGAAAAAGAAGAATGAAGAGGAGGGTAAACAGCAGTTTGAGGTCACTGTTCCTGAGGGGATGACTATTGACAGAGTAAAACACTTGGAAATCGGTAAGTCTTATCAAACATTATTTTGTTTGTATGTGACTCTGTGAGCGTTATGAAGTTTTGAGGGATTCATCGCGATCATTCCACCAGCGTAACAAAGTGAATACTTAAAACAAACCCATACTTGTAATTCGAATAGCATTTAGCAAAATCCGCGCCAATAAAATGAAAACAGAAAAGGAAGTGAATCAGGTGTAGTGAATGGGCAGATTTGTGGTTTTCATTAATTATATGTTGTTTTAGACCAAAAAAATATGGTTTTAATAAAATCGCCTTCCAAACAAAATTGTGGGGAGGGTGTTTAGGTGTTCTTGTGTGCCCTCCCACTTGTGGTGTGGGATATTTGTCCTTCCTCCCATTGGGTTTCAACTTGCACGCCAGCCCACTGCCCACCCAATATTGTGAATGATTTACCCGCTCCCCAACAGGAAAAAGTTTGTGCTTTCCACTATACCAATAATTCATTTTGATATACACAATATGTGCCCCTCCCCACACAATTCCATATGTTTTCCCATCCCACTGTGTCAAAATAAGGATTTCACCGCCATAATTCTTCCTTGTTTGCTCCCCCTCCCGCTACCGATCGGGGAAAAAAATGCCCACCCACTGAATAACTGCATATTAAAGGACAACTTTTTGCAAGAATAGCTTCGTTGACAGCACCTGAGTAACCATAGACAGTGGAGTCTCCCCTCCACTGTCTATGGAGTAACTAAGCATTCAATAATGTATCATCATGAAGTGTCTTCAACAAATTTCCCACAGGTCATGACCCTTCACGCTTCGTTGATGGATGGCTGCTTGGTACAGTGACATTACAAAATAACAAAGGTCAAGTGATTTATTTCAATGGTCCGAAAACATACGGGTTCTGGCAACGAGGGGTTATGACCCTAAACGCAGAGAGTTTCTTAAAAGGAGAAGAAAAAGTAAGTAAACGTACCTCAGACTACTAGCACAGAAAAGTATGATAAAACTATATGAGGTTAAACAGGTTTCCCCAAAAATAAGTACAGTAAGAGCCGTGGTAAATTTGCAAACATATTGGGATTTGAATTAATTTAAATTTTAAATTTAAATCTCACTTTCCAAGAAACTCCCATATTGGAATCCAATTCATCAACTCCGTTTATTACTTATATTCAACAATGATTTTTACAACATTATATTGTCACATATAACATGACAGGCAGGAAAAGAATTTTAAAACGTTTGTTTGCTGTGTAGCAAGTTTTATATGTTTGATTTTATTTTACACATTTATATAACTTTTTCCGTCATTAAGATTACCTTTATTTTTTATTTTACATTTTTTTCACTTTTCACATAATTCATTCAACATATCTTATTGTTTACAGTACAGTGTTTTTAATTCTTAATTTATTCAATCTTGTGGCTTTTATTATCAATCATCTTCCTCAAGCGGCTGTTAGATCTAAAAGCCTATGTGATTCAGTCCCGTCTTCTCATGTTAGTGCTATTTTATCAGTGAAGCCATACGGAATGGATTATCGGATTATTTTTCTGTTCCTGATCAACTTTTTCTACAGCTCTGTCAGACAACTGTATTTCTCACCCAAACGTTAATCCTGATTTTCAACACTATTTTTTGTTGCATCTACATTATTCCATACCATTGGTTTTTATCACATTTTGTCCAACTTCCCAGGAAATTCCTCATCGTTACGTAATGGGGCCAGTACTTGGATTCCGTGGCATATCAGGAATGGGAGACTACCAGTTGTCAGCGTTAGTGGTGACAGAGGGCGTTGACACGGTGTTGGAACCTTTAGAATTCCAAGTGTTTCCAATAACTGCCACTACTGCAGAGGGTATGTCGATAATAACTTGATGTCATAATAAAACACCACCAGAAAAAGATGCTTAGTTCTTTATTTCCTCAAATTTATAAAAAAAAATGTTATCTAGCTGTATAGAAATGACCTACTAACGTAGCATCTCTACTAGTAGTCTGCAAGGTACGCCTTGACGCCGGGGCGCCCTCACACATCGGTCAATCCCTTTCAGAGCAGACTGGTGAGGCAGGAGAGACATGATCTTACAGTCTCTATCATCTCAAAGTTAAATTATTATACTCATTTGTTAAATTTGCTTTTAGTGTTAACGAGGGGTTTCAGTGGAAGATTGACAGAGCCGTTGGCAGTCTGTGGAAAATACAAACTATGGCGATATGACTGGGAAGTGCCAAGGGATCGTGAACAGGTACTGTCAGATATTTTCCTGTAGATGCCCTTAATTGTGGTGTTTACGTCATTTATGCATTATGGATTATTATGATGGGTGGTATTCTGTTGTACATACAAACTATTTCGATGGACTCCGTATTGATATACATATCTAAACTGTACAAACACCAGCTTGGTTTTACAATTTTAATGTATTATTATTAATTACCCATGTATATATTCTAAAGACATATACCACCAAGTTGAAATCCGAGCAAAAGTGGAACCAAAATTTAATTTTTTTAAAAAACATCTGAAATCTAACAATTTTACCATGGAGACCGAGGAAATTAAATTTTAGTCAGATTACGATTGTATGGTAATACGTACAAGAATAATATACACTGCGTTTAATGAAACCAGTCTCGCAGCCTTTTTGACCACCATAAAGATACTACTCAGGTGTACAGTAGCAACATTGGCAACAACATGCACATGTTTCTATTTTATCAGGACCACGCTTGCCGATACACACTGCCAGACGGTCGAACGTTTTCCTGTTTCATCCCATCTAAATTTAGAAGACCGCGACTTGCTTTCGCTTCTTGTGCTGGTTTTGAGTCTCAAGAGGAAATAAGGGAATCTACTGACAGCGATCTTATGTGGTTACATATGAGAAATGCTCATGAACAGAAACCTATACATTTCTTGGTGATGGGAGGGAATCAGGTGTACGCTGACCCTGTTGTGGTTAACATTCTGAAGGTGAGTTTTATAAATGTAAGTTGCTAGATAAGTGTATTGTGGTACATTTACGAAAGTTGACCAAAAGCGATTGTTTTCCAAACACAAGATTGATGTATTGCTCGAATAAACTATACTAATTGCTTATACAAATGCTTGAAATGGTCAAGTATGAATCTATTATGAAAATGTATCTCTTCATCTGTCTGTCTGTCTGTCTGTCTGTCTGTCTGTCTGTCTGTCTGTCTGTCTGTCTGTCTGTCTGTCTGTCTGTCTGTCTGTCTGTCTGTCTGTCTGTCTCCTTTGCAACCCCCCTCTCTATCTATCTCTCCCTCCCTCCCTCCCCCCCCCTCTCTCTCTCTCTCTCTCTCTCTCTCTCTCTCTCTCTCTCTCTCTCTCTCTCTCTCTCTCTCTCTCTCTCTCTCTCTCTCTCTCTCTCTCTCTCTCTCTCTCTCTCTCTATCACACTGTTTCCCTTCTCTCTCATAGGAACATCGGTCAAAGGGGTTCGATGAATCTAATATTGTTGGCGTCCACGAAGAAGCAGTTGCCCGATATTTTGAACTTTATGTAAGCAGATGGAGACAACCAGAAATAGCATTCATGTTGAGCAGAATACCTTCAATTATGATGTGTAAGTCCAAGAATTACATCCTATAATTATTTCTCTGTCAGTCGGGTAAAGGTTTAAATAACTTTCACCTTCAACCCATGCATTGGGGGAAGCAATTATTTCAAACTTTCAGCTTTGTCTTCATTTAGTTTTATCTATTCTTGTCTGCAGGGGTTTTGATTTCCTTTTTAGTCACTGAAAGAATGTCCTTTTGATTGTCCCTTTCAGGGGATGATCATGACATTTACAGCAGCTGGGGAACATTGACGACAACTCCTGTACTTGAAGAGATTTATCGAGCAGCTAGAGAGATGTTTATCTTGTTTCAATTACGTGGGTCACGTATGACATCAGCAAATGATCCAATGTAAGTTGGTCTGTTAAAACTATACTACAGCCATCTGGTGAGCATGTGTGCACACAAACATATGCACATATACATTTTAGTACTATAGATTCACAAACAGTTGTCATATTGATCAACAGGTGACTGTAGTATGGATCAAGCAATGGTTGTAGTTTAGATCAACAGGTGGTTATAATAGAGATCAACAATTGGTTGTAGTTTAGATCAACTGGTATAGATCAACATGTGGTTGTAGTATATATCAACAGGTGGGTGTAGTATAGATCAACAGGTGGTTGTTGAACAGATCAACAGGTGGTTGCAGTATAGATCAACAGGTGGTTGTAGTATAGATCAACAGGTGGGTGTAGTATAGATCAACAGCTGGTGGTTGTAGTATAGATCAACAGGTGGGTGTAGTATAGATCAACAGGTGGTTGTTGAACAGATCAACAGGTGGGTGTAGTATAGATCAACAGATGGTTGTAGTATAGATCAACATGTGGTTGCAGTATAGCTCAACAGGTGGTGGTTTTTGCATATATCAACAGGTGGTTGTAGTATAGATTAACAGGTGACTGTAGTATGGATCAAGCAATGGTTGTAGTTTAGATCAACAGGTGGTTGCAGTATAGCTCAATAGGTGGTGGTTTTTGCATATATCAACAGGTGGTTGTAGTATAGATTAACATGTGGGTGTAGTATGGTTGTAAAATAGATCAACATGTGGTTGCAGTACAGATCAACAGATGGCTGTAAAACAGATCAACAGATGTTTGCAGTACAGATCAACAGATGGCTGTAAAACAGATCAACAGGTGGTTGTTGTAGATCAACAGGTGGTTGTAGTATAGATCAACATGTGGGTGTAGTATAGATCAACAGCTGGTGGTTGTAGTATAGATCAACAGGTGGTTATAGTACAGAACGATAGGTGGTTGTTGTATAGATCAACAGCTGGTGGTTGTAGTATAGATCAACAGCTGGTGGTTGTAGTATAGATCAACAGGTGGTTATAGTACAGAACGATAGGTGGTTGTTGTATAGATCAACAGCTGGTGGTTGTAGTATAGATCAACAGGTGGTTGTTGTATAGATCAACAGCTGGTGGTTGTAGTACAGAACAATAGGTGGTTGTTATATAGATCAACAGGTGGTTGCAATACAGATCAACAGGTGGTTGTAGTATAGATTAAAATTCTTGACACTATCAAGATCCCTTATACATAACAAGAGTATTTAATAACATACTAAATTTTCTGTTTTTAGCTACCAAACAATAGGCATAAGACACAATCAGATCACGTGGCTACATCCACCCAAACTAGAAATCAGCGATGCACCATACGACTCAGGGCCATTTACTTTTACACTGTCAATAGAGGAAACATGGTTTTTGGTGAGTCTTATAAGGACTTATAAATATTATATGAAAAATATAATTACTGGTACTTATGTATTTCTCTGTCTATTAAAACGATCTAATTCATTTTTTAGTCTTCTGTAAGTTTTTACATCTGTTCTTTAATATGTTCACAGACAGACAGACAGACAGACATGTACAGACGGACAGACAGACAGACAGGCAGACAGACAGACAGACAGACAGACAGGCAGACAGACAGACAGACAGACAGACAGACAGACAGACAGACAGACAGACAGACAGACAGACAGACAGACAGACAGACAAAATGATATGTATTCATTTGTTTTTCGCATACTCTCTCCACATTACTGATCGCACTCTACAATATATATTAAAAATATTTAGTTTCTAGATCTACGGTCTGAACGCAACTCCGACCAAGTGATGAGTGATCACTCATGGCGAGAGCTCACTTCCTTGTTAGACGTTATTGATAATGTACATCATATGTTTGTGGTTGTTGGCAAACCACCTATTTATGGAGACTTTAGCAACATCGTATCTGTAGCCAAGAGGACGCAACTTAAAGATTACAAGGTAAAAACAAAATAAAATAAACAAATGTGAACCAACTTTTATTCAATTTAACATGTTACAGATGTTTTATTGTCCGATTTGAAAAATATGAAAGTTATATTTTTGTGGATTCATTCGTATTTCTCCTATGCTAAAAAACTCAGGCACTGTCTTCACGTGACAGAACATAGAAATTCGGACTCATGACAGAATGGAGTATATAATATTTATAGTCCTTGGCAGTATACTGTTCGTGAACGTGACAGAATTAAAGAAGTTAAGAAACATAAATGGAATTGTTCAAGTTCATTAAATCTATTGATGAAAGTCACCTAGCTAGTTGAATAATTGAAAGGCATAAATATGCTTGGGTGGACCTCTGGCCATATGGATGAGAATTGGGTATTTATTTTTGATTTTTAATTTATAAAACAATTTTATGACATCATGGCTTCCTACTTGAGCAATCAATGTAAAACAACGTATACCAAGTTTGTGTTTAATTGTAACTCTTTGCAAAAGGCTCAAAAACGTGTAGAAAGTTTGTTATTGTACGTACAATAACAAACATTTTGCACATTTATTAATATTTTGCAATTTATTAAGTTACAAACAAGGACTTGGTATTTGTTGTTTCACATTGATTGTTCTAGTAGGAAGCCATCACGTGATAAAATTGTTTTATAAATTAAAAATCCAAAATAAATACCCAATCCTCATCCATATGGCCACTTTATACTAATAGAATCAGAACACACAAAAAAACTGTTACAGTAGAAAAGAATTAAACTTGATCAACATCACTCCACCATCACTAACATCAAGTTCTAAACGACAGGAAACAGTAAAAACGGAAACAACATCATTTTACGTCGCCCCCCCCGGATCGCCAAGCTATAAGACTTGCAGATATTCACTTTTTTTATTACGTCGTGTCAGGGCCCCTGTGTAGTACTAGTTCAGGGTTTCTGGTTAAAATGGGTCTAAAATGGAGTCTGGGGTTGGTAGCATTTGCCGCACACCCCTACCAGACCTGGCCAATGGTACCTCCCCGGGGTCAGGGCAACCTAATACATCGGCCAATTGTTGAATGACACGCTGTATCTTAATTTCTATCCCCGCCTCTTACACATCAAACAATATTTCATCTTACAGAATTTGTATGAAAACCATGTCGATCATTGGAGCTCCCCAAACCACGATTTCGACAGGAAAAGACTGTTTAAACTATTGCTGGATTTTTCCAGAAAGAAAAGTGCAAAAGTTACCGTACTATCCGGCAATGTTAATGTAGGCAGCTGGGCTAAACTGCAATCTGGAAACGACAGTACTATGATTGACCTCCTGACGTCATCAGGCATCGTGAATCGGGCCCCTCCTGCAGTGAGTACAATATCAACATAATCAAATGGTTTCGTGCGTGTTTATTTTGAGGTTGAGCAAAACATGCTTACTGTTCGGGTTAGAATGATTTAAAAGGATTAGCATCTGCTAGTGTATACTTGTAGTATTTTTTATTCCGAGTTTATATTTTATTACAATATGTGTGAATGCTTTTATGATTACCTAAGTCTAAGAATTTGACCTTCTGAAAGATCACTATTTACAGTATGGTTTACGTCGCTTATTTTCAGATACCTTTATTATTTGAGACGTTTCCTGACAAGGAGTCATTTTATTTACCTGGTCATGGAGAAGTGACTGCATGGACTGAAGAAATAGCATGGGACCAGAAACACAAGAAATACATAACATCACAAAACTTTCTACTGTTATCACCTACAATGCCCTCAGCGGTGAGTTTAGTTCGGTCATTTGCCTTTCGTTTTATATTACTCGAAGAAAGGAGATGAAAAATTAACTTCTGAACACGTTTACTATATTATCTGTATAATGATTAACATAACAGTTTCATGTCTTGGGTAAGTCCTTACCATTTACTATATTCACGTCATGAGACTCAATCATATTATAGACATATCGCTGCTTTGGCCTGTGAGGGCGTGCGACCACATTCACACATTACCGTGCGTTACCGTACAGTGTATGCATGCAGTGTATGTATGTTTTAGCCTCTGGCTGATTGTCTATACGTATACATGAACAATTAATTTTACATTACTAGTGTTGTCTATAATGGCTTTATCACACGTTTATTCAGGGACATTTTTTCTTCTTTATGGAAAAATAAAACCTAATTGCTTTTTTTTATTCCCATTTTTATCTCAGGGAGTTAAAACTGGACAGTATGACGTCACATTTGTGAAGAAACCCAACCCTGCATATGACAAGAACCACGACGTTTTGAAGGACCCAAAGATGTACAGCAATATTCTTTGAGACTTCGAGAAATAAACTATTTTCAGTTAGAGATAAAGAGTGATAGTAATGGGAATGAACTTCGTGAATAGGCTTGGGAGGTGGTACAATTTTCAGAATGGTTTACTCAATCATTTAGACTCCAACCACAGAGTTATAAACAGTTTAGTGTGAAAGTTACATTTCTCTCTGTTCATTTCACTCATCATCAATCCATGTGAAGGCCACGAGATACTAGGATACGCTACATTCTTTTCGCGGGGAAAAAGGGAAACGATGCAGACCGATCGAACATTTGGATTTCCTTTTCACAATCGAGATTGAAAATGTTTCGTTTTAATCACTTCACTTCTATATAACTAACTAAAGGCTTATAGTGTTTATATACAAACAAAAACTCAAGTACATATGTATTAACGAAATATGTTACCATGGTTACTTGTAGCTTTGTAAAGGGACTTGGCAAGCTACAGTTTTGAAAGCGACCTTATCCGGTATATGTTGTATGAACGTATATCTTGTGTATCATCACCATATAAGGTGGTTGGGGTAAGGTTAGTAGGCAACATGGTGTGAATCTAACGTAACAAGAATAAAGTTTGGAATACTATAGCTAATCACGTTGTTGTAAAAACTGCATATCTTTTTACGCCGGCAATAATTAACTTAATGTTTTCATTTAATAGCAGAAAATTAATTCTCGAAATAATGGATTTATTACATGTAATGTACGATCGAGCGGCATCTTGTAATTTCGTCATCATTTGCTTGACTTTCACCATGTGTCTTTCCTAATAAATGAATAAATTAGATTTAATAAACTGATACTTTTTTCACGACGAAACTATCGGTGATATTTGACATACGTCATACGTTTATGGCATTGTTAAGCCTCCTAGCCGCCCCGGGGAATTCCCAAGTTTCAGACGGGCTGTGCGGCCCAAGTTCAAAACATCGGCATGTATAATTCAAAAACAGACCCGTTGCTAGGGATTTTCATTCAGTCATCCGGTCAATTACCTTTATTTGATTCTGAAGACGTTTCACATATTATCGGCCCCATGATTAGGTAGGGAATTTTCAGATGAAAAATCAACCCATTTTTGGAGGTTTTTGTGTGAAAAAGTGAGTACCCAATGTGACACACACCTAGAAACCTTTATATGAATGCTATGTGTATGTGTGTGTGTGTGTGTGGGGGGGGGGGGGTTCCTGTAACGTGAGGTGTTTTTTTTCGTAATTTGTTTGTTCATAGTTTGTAACAATTTCATGTTATTTTTTTACTGTGTGATCGCGTATAGTGATCAACCCATATCCAATTTAAGTCAGCTTCCCGTAAATGTACGATTTTTTTGTCAAACAAAGTGACAAGTTGCCGCAATGATTCATCAACATTTATCTTTCGTTTACGGTGAACTTCGAGTGTTGGTTGTCTGAGATTCTGCTAAGACGCTACTAAATCATAGAAGGGTGAATCGGAGCTGGAGCGACGGGCAATGCTAGTAATCGTACGTTATACTGAAGTTGAATTTTACTGAAACTGAAATTTTTAAGAAAATAATATAAAGTGATACAGAAAAAGATAGACCCGGGTGTTTACAATGTTTTTTTTTTGTTTTTTTGCTTCATTTTTTTTTACTTTTACATTTTGCTTCTCATAAGTATTTGAATACATACACATCTGAGGCCAAGGTTATCTATTCATGAACTAGCTCTGTGCTCATTAGCATTGCGTCAACGGGCTTTGCTGATTACAGTGTTGAGGTTTTGGCAGTCATCATCTTGGATGAAAAAATCAAGGTGTTATAATATTATACCGGTACTGAGTTGAGGCGTCGCCATGGTGACGCGGATGACGGTACCGTACCTGTATCATGTGTACTGAGTTTAGAGCATGTCTTCGTCATCCCGTCACACCGTGATAGACGCCGTAGCAAGAACGAACTTTATCGACCGTGTTGAGGTTGAATCATCATGAATTGCAGTGACCTTTACTCAGCAACGTATAGCTAGACAAAGCAAAGCAAACAACATATAAATATTGACCCATATGTCTTCAAACCAGTTTTCTTAACTTTGTCAACGATGGCCAACACAGGCTCTCCAACCAAACTGTTATTATACAAACAGATAGACACTGATGACCGGTACACGTCTACACTGAACCCTGATGACAAGTAGGTAGAGAACACACTGGTACACAGGCACTCGCATCAATGTGTATGATTTAAAAAAAATATATATATATATGTATGTAAATAAGACCGTCTTATTTACATACAATACATTTTTTCCCTACACATTGATTTGAGTACCTGTGCACTGGTACTTGCAGACATGTTCCGAATATCTGCTAGGAACTCGACTTACTATAACTAACTAGAGTGCGGGCTGATAGCGTGTCACTAATGTCTATACCGTACAGACTATGTAACTACTCTTTTATTAGTCTGGATGCCAACATGGTTTCTAATTGAACCACGTGTGAGTGGAGGTGTAAATGGTAACGATACTGTATAGGAACTAGACTATGTGAGTGGAGGTGTAAATGGTAACGATACTGTATAGGAACTAGACTATGTGAGTGGAGGTGTAAATGGTAACGATACTGTATAGGAACTAGACTATGTGAGTGGAGGTGTAAATGGTAACGATACTGTGTAGGAACTAGACTATGTGAGTGGAGGTGTAAATGGTAACGATACTGTGTAGGAACTAGACTATGTGAGTGGAGGTGTAAATGTTAACGATACTGTGTAGGAACTAGACTATGTGAGTGGAGGTGTAAATGTTAACGATACTGTGTAGGAACTAGACTATGTGAGTGGAGGTGTAAATGGTAACGATACTGTGTAGGAACTAGACTATGTGAGTGGAGGTGTAAATGGTAACGATACTGTGTAGGAACTAGACTATGTGAGTGGAGGTGTAAATGGTAACGATACTGTGTAGGAACTAGACTATGTGAGTGGAGGTGTAAATGGTAACGATACTGTGTAGGAACTAGACTATGTGAGTGGAGGTGTAAATGGTAACGATACTGTGTAGGAACTAGACTATGTGAGTGGAGGTGTAAATGGTAACGATACTGTGTAGGAACTAGACTATGTGAGTGGAGGTGTAAATGGTAACGATACTGTGTAGGAACTAGACTATGTGAGTGGAGGTGTAAATGGTAACGATACTGTGTAGGAACTAGACTATGTGAGTGGAGGTGTAAATGGTAACGATACTGTGTAGGAACTAGACTATGTGAGTGGAGGTGTAAATGGTAACGATACTGTGTAGGAACTAGACTATGTGAGTGGAGGTGTAAATGGTAACGATACTGTGTAGGAACTAGACTATGTGAGTGGAGGTGTAAATGGTAACGATACTGTGTAGGAACTAGACTATGTGAGTGGAGGTGTAAATGGTAACGATACTGTGTAGGAACTAGACTATGTGAGTGGAGGTGTAAATGGTAACGATACTGTGTAGGAACTAGACTATGTGAGTGGAGGTGTAAATGGTAACGATACTGTGTAGGAACTAGATTGCTCTTACAGCCTGTAATAGGTTGTGTCATTGGTTCTGTCATGTGAACGGCTCGTTGCAAATTGTTGTCAATGCTAGCCCAACTTACGCAGCTGGGTCTGTGACCACACTAGTGGTAGTTCTACCTGGGGTTGAGGGTATGCCCCGACCTGCAGCTGGAGGTAGAACATTATTGAACAGCGCGACATGATTGCACATATATACGTTATCTTCGAGACCCATGTCATTTACGTAAACTTTCAGTCTCTATGATAGTCATACTACAGAACCACGTAAATAAAAACCTTTTTAGTGACACAAAATTTTGTTTGAAATATTATTGTCTGGATGCCAACGTGGTTTCTTTAAACCAGTAACTTTGATGCATCCTGTAAGAAAGGTTTACAATTGTTGTAAAAGTTAAAACTTTCTCCAAAGTTTCTTTAGCGATAAAAGAGTTTATCGGTTTGGTGAATACATGGTCGTTTCAAATTGATATTAATCGAACTAACTTGTCTTGAAGTGACGTCATCAGCAACATGAAGGTGACACAACGTCTACTTTCATGCCTCAGGGACGATCGCTCAATGTCACACTAGCTCAATAAACGTACTTCATTCTTTGGGAGAGGGTGCACGTGCGTGGGGGCTCCCCTAAACGGATGTTCACAAGTGTTACATCGACATGTGTATGATGCCACCATATAATGATGACAATTGCAGCGGTCACATCACGATGATTCAATTTAAAAACATAGTAAACACAATGAAATATTAGCAGAAACCCAACATTGTATATCACATTAGCAGTAAACTTTAATCAACTTATCAACATCTCAATAATAAATACAGAACCTGTTGTCGTTTATTTGAAGATGTTCAACTTTTCTCAATTTGATTAGAAGTGAGAAAATGAATCGCAGCAATCGCATTGGCACCAGACCCCCTCACCCTAAACGTATTGAGCTTGTGTGAGATCGTGCGATTATAGTGCGATCGTCCCTTACTATTAATTTTAATTAGTGATTGGTATTTTTTTTATAGCAAAAATCATCTTGTTGAAATTTGGCAAACTGATTTTCTTCGAGAATTTGGTAGTTGATGCGACACAACAGTTAAAGAAAATACATACAACTTTTGTGTCGAGCACGAGTTGCATATTCCTACTTATACCACGGTACCATTTTTGGGGAACGTGATATTATAGAAATAGATTATTCTCACATAAAGCTTTTTTTTAAAAAATGAAAAAAGAGAGAGAATCACACCATTATGTCAATGTGCTATTATCGCTTGAACATTTATACTCTCCAAGTAAAACTAAAGAGGGCGCCCTTGTTTGTTATTTGCACTTCTTGCTTTCATTTTCCAAGATGGCCGCATACCCAGCACAGCAGAACTATTTGCAGCGGCCCCTTCCTCCGGGTTGGGAAGCGAAATATGACGCAAACGCGCGAAGATAGTAAGTAATATCAAAAAGTGTATATACAATTGTAATTTTCTTGAGTGTTGTTTCAACAAAACTCTTAAATAAATGGTCATTTCCAGTCAATGTCAAATTGGGTCAACCAAGATGACTCGTAGTCACTGGACACTCCTGGGTAGGGTTTCGTGACCTAGTTAAATTATGTATAATCGATACTAGGCAAAAGAGTACTTCTTTCTGTATTTTATTGAATAACTATTGTACTTTATATCTTTCCTCAGCTTTTTTATACACCATGCTAGTAAAACTACAACATGGGAGGACCCACGGCTCAAATATTATCAACCGCAAGCCGCACCAGTACATCCGCAAAGATCTCCTAGGCCATCGCCCAGGCCATCGCCTAATGTATCGGTATGCTGTTTTCAATTTTTTTTACGCAGTACATGTACTTGGTTAAACTGTAATCCTGAACATAGAACCACTTTTAGCCGTGAAATAATAACGTTCTTGTTAATTGTTAAGCCGTATAAGAAAGACTAAGAGGTATGTGTACAGTGTATAGCTACAGAGTTACACGATGAAATATATTGCGTGGTTCATGTTTTCACAATATTAATGCAACATACCATAATTTAATTAACATATCAATTATTATTAACACAGTACACTGTTCATGTTGTTCGAATGCGTATAAATTAAAATACTTCACATCATATCTGGTATATAAAACAACAAGGAAATGTAGTTCAATATAAGTATATATATGACACAAAATACTCAACCAGCTACCAGACCCAGAATGGAATAAAACTATATATATATATATATATATATATATATATATATATATATATATATATATATATATATATATATATATATATATATATCTATATATCTATATATATATATATATATATATATATATATATATATATATATATATATATATATATAATACAAAATAGTGATTTACGCACAATCAAGACATTCATTTTCATTTGAAGACAAAATGTCCATAAAAAAATGTAAAGAATTATTTTGTTATCTTCAAATACCTATTGATAATTCCAATTATGTTATTTAGATTTAAATACCAGAATATTTACACTTTCTTATGTTTAGGGGAAAAAATCAATTGTTGCATAGATTAAATTATCTGAAAATGTCCAGATTACTTACTGGAATTAGACTTTCAACCATTATGCCTGAAAGCAAGGACTATGTACTCTGCCAATTTGTAGGTTTTTGTGTACAAACAAATAATGCCCTAGTATGATTGATGTTAGTAGCTAAACTAATTTTGTCATTCAAATTAGTAAATATCTTAAAATGATTTTTTTTTGTACTAGTGTAGAATTCAAATGACAAAATGGTATTACATTTGAAAAGTAATATCAATGTTATAAAAATTGTATGATGTATTGCTGTGTGTGTGTGTGTGTGTGTGTGTGTGTGTGTGTGTGTGTGTTGTGTAGACAATATACATACCCCTGCAAAATATATGATGGAAACAAAACAATGGAAGAAGTTAAAGTGGACCGTCATATGGATGAGGATTGGCTATTTATTTTAAATTTTAAATTTATAAAACAATTTTATCATGGCTTCCTATGTGGAAAATCAATGTGAAACAACGTAATGCTGAGTCCTTGTTACAAGTTTTTTTTTTTAGCTTTTTGTAATTTATTGAGTTACAGACATTTTGTCAATGTTGTTTTACATTCATTTTTCAAGGAGGAAGCCATGATAAAATTGTTTTATAAATTAAAAAATCTAAAATAAATACCTAATCCTCATCCATATGTGCCACTTTAAAATTGTTGTTCCAATAATAATTTAAATATTTTAGCAACAAATACAAGAATGTCCCGACCTGCAGATTGTTGAATGGTCTATGGTGAATGCAGTTTCTGTTTTACAAGAACAATTTAGTCAGTGCGAGGAAATGATATTCTGTTGTGAAAAAAAAAAGATTTATACATAGACTTGGTGGTGTTTGAACCTTGTATCTTGTATAAAATATTTAAATATGTGAATATTTATATCATGTTACAGAGAGCAGCTGAGTCAATACCAATGCATACACTTTCCAAACCAAAGTGTAAGACTTGTCATGCCAAAGAGGTAAGTACATAATTATGATATGTAAAGTCAAAGTTCACAAACTGACAAAATAGTATGTGTAGAATTTCTTACGTATTGTTTTGGTTTTCTATGTATGGTTAGTAACACTCAAGTTCAAAACTCCCAAGAATATCGTTGTCTGTAGTATTTTCTATTGTATGTGGAAACTTTCATGTATTATTTTAACTTTCACCATGTCCAATATACCATATTATGGTTACTTGTACCCAAGGTAGGCGTACAAAGTGTTACTGATATTGTGCAAATGAGTGGATCAGCCAATCATGAGTCAGTAAATAAATCTCATACACCAAACTGTCAGTGAAATATAAGCCATACCGGTCAGCGGTAAGAAAACAAAGAAAATGCTGCGATACCGGTATGGGAAAGAATAGACGGGAAGCAAGACACCAAGTTTATTAATCATTTGCTACACCATATCAAAATTAATATATAACCATGCGTTGATTTGTATGAACTAGGTCAACACACACACTAGTAGCCCAGCCACACAATAAGATGTGTAATTACATTATGTACGTATATAAACATGAAGAGAATAGACAAACACAATGAGGCAAATGCCATATTATGGTTGCATGTACTCACTTTGCAGCCATTTCTGAAATAACTGTCTAATGAGGATGTACTCTGGTTAGGGGAAACAAGGGTTCAACGTTTTGTTACAGATGCCAAATGCATGACATTGAATGAAGCAATCACTTGTAAAAGAAGTTCTTGAGTTCCTAAACATTAGATCATCAAACTGAAGAAAAAACCCCATAAAAATTCAAAATAGCCAAGAATTTGACCAGTTTTTGTCTTGAAAGTTTGTTTTGAAAGTTTTGGAAAGGATAATTTTGAAAGTACATGCACACTACAATATTAGTGTTTCTGGCCCTCTCTTCTAGTCAAAAGTCCACCTCCCAACAAACAGCACTTCTAAGCTTATAGGCTAGTACCCAAACTACACAGGCCATCACTTTGTCAGTAACTATAATGTGGTATATTGTCCTGTACAAATCATATACTCACCATCGATGAAATTTTTTTATGTAAAACAAGTGGCTGAAATTACATGTAGGAAAAAAGAGATTTCAAAGTGACCAATGATCAATGTAGTACAAAAAAAATAAATGTAGTTGAGATATACTTAGCTGTGTATAGTATAATAGTATAATTATTCATTATAGTGACTTGAGGTTTACTTCAAAAGTTTACATTGACAAAAACAATAACCATGATAAGACCTCCCAGTCCAACGAGTGGACTTATAATAGGTCACTTCAGCAGTAATTTACAAAACAATGGGTAGTCAAACAGCAAAGTCTATGATTATTTATGTAAAGTTTCCATATGGATTATAATTGGGTTTTATTTTGGAATTTTAATTTCTAAATAAAAAGCAACTTTACTATGTTTTTCTACTTGAAAAAAACAGTGTGAAACATCATATACCAAGTCCTTGTTTTTAACTAAAAAATTGCTAAAAAAAAGTATAAAAAGTTTGTTATTTAATGAGTTACAAACAAGGACTTGGTAATGGTATATGATGTTTCACATTCTTCTTTCAAGTAAAAAAACATAATAAAGTTGTTTTATGAATTAAAATTCCAAAATAAATACCCAATTATAATCAATATGAACACTTTAAAGAAGGGAAATTGGATGGTCACAACAAAACTCTCCGCATTTCTAAACACTTGACTAGCATCATCTGTGCAGAAAAAATATCTAGCACTAATAATTTGTAAGGAGATTTAACTCTTTAAGTGTGTGTGTCTATATTTCTGTCTTAGTGTATCTTGTCTGTTTTCCTCTGGTATCCAACTGGCTTGCTAGCTAGGCTAAACATCATATGGCAAGCATTTATGGAATAGTGGACAGACTGGTACTTATTTACACATTTGTATGCAAGCTGGGGAGGATTAGATTAAGGTTACAAATATAGGAATAGTGTTAGACTCCCTAGCATAACCATGATTCATATCATATGCAATGAATGGTCACTGACAATGTTCTTCATGTATCCCCCACAATATGTAGGAGAGTAGGTGATGTTCAGTATATCTGTATACCAAGTGTTGATCTATGACGTGTGATTTATGTTCAAATCATGTCTTCCAGAGTTTAACTCATGTAACGAAAACTTGGTAATATTGAAGTTTTTCATTTACATGTAGATGATGCAGTTTTGTGAAAAAAAGGAAATAGATTTATTTTAATGATGTATTGCTGTATGCAAATTTTACTTAACTATACCATACTATTACCCTACCATAGATCCTGAGGGGGCTATGACCATACTAATTATTTCAATGTGAGAGTTCTGACCCAAGGGTATATAGAGCATACATTTTGATTATGTGAGTATTTGAAAAAATAGAGACAATCACAAACTAATGATTAGAAACAAATTCCTTTTCTCACATTGTCCTTTACCTTACCATTATTATCAACAAAACCACCATGTTTTGTTTCAGATATAATGCTTGCCAGAATCCATTACAAATACTATCTAAGGCCTTCCCCGGTCCAGCCCTATAAAATTCAGACTAGCTATTCAGAATTTGAGCATGTTAGCTATTGGCTGTCAGTGAAACTTTGGTAAAAGAGAAGGGTAGTTGACATTGTGTTTGGACTTTCTAGGTGGCAAGAGCAGGTTTAGATTGCATTGATTGCCAAGTTAGAGAGCAGCAAAAGCAGGCTGCTTTACGCAGGGCAGTGGAGGCTGAACAGGAGGAGGTAAGAAGACGTAATACCCAACATAAACTTGACCAAAAGCAGAGGCAAAGACGTATTCAATCAGCCAAACGACGAGGGCGTCAGTCATATTCATATGACAGTGATCAGGAGGTCTGTAAAATGCCATCACCTGGATCTCATGCTGTGTTCACTTCAGAGTGCATTCTCTCTATCTCTCCAATCCTTCACTTGCTCAATCAATCAATCAATCAATCAATCAATCTATTGATCATGTCTTTGCTTGCTGTGCTTTTGCGTTAAGACTCACTAACTTTTGGCATCTGTTTTCCACAGACTGACACAAGTATGAGTTCTCTTTGTTTCTTGATACTTGATTGAGTAGTAGTTAAGACTTCACTTTTTGTAGCCTCATTTTGATGACATCACATCGTTGTGCATCCTCATTTTGATGACATAACTTCTTTGTGTATCCACAATATGATGACATCACTATTTTGTATATCCACAATTTGATGACATCACTATTTTGTATATCTAGAATTTGATGACATCACTATTTTGTGTATCCACAATTTGATGACATCACTATTTTGTGTATCCACAATTTGATGACATCACTATTTTGTATATCCACAAGTTGATGACATCCCTATTTTGTGTATCTGGAATTTGATGAATTTCACAATGTATGACATCACTATTTTGTGTAACGGCAATTTGATGACATCACTATTTTGTGAATCCACAAAACACTGACATCACAAGTCAGAGACTGATGAAATAAGTTATTGGGTAACACATGATAGTATCAAAGAAATAAGAGGAGCCATGTTTGTGTCAGACAGGGGGAGATTGACCTTTTGCAAAAATCTGATATTCTGGACTGTTCTTATCACTGAGTTAAACTTCTTTGCATATTTGCATAATTATGACCATTTCTATTTCATATCAATCACACATAGAGCCCGTGTGATCATAACACAACTATCAAAAAGTAAAATGTTGGCAAATATTCATTTCAAATTATCCTAACTGCTTTTCCTGTAAATTGCAACCATAAAGCATCAATCTCATGATAACTTACACACAGCCATTCTTTCCTTCGGTAAACATAAGTAGACATTTCAGAATTTTGAAAATATATATACTGTGTTAAGAAATTTCACTGAGCTGGTAATTCTATCATTGAATGCTGTATCATGTTGTTAACGTTGCTAACATTAAAGTTTTGGTAGAAGTGATATGTAGGGATCAATGTGTGTCTGTATATATATGTGTGTGTGTGTGTGTGTGTGTGTGTGTGTGTGTGTGTGTGTGTGTGTGTGTGTGTGTGTGTATGCAGGTGGGTGGATGGGTAGGATGGGGCAGTGTCTTTATACACTATCATGGGCCTGTGTGTGTGTGCATGTGTGCCTTATCTGACTATGTTTGTTTTATTTCTCATTGAAGTTTGTTTGCCCTCAAAAGGAATGCTTCAAGGTTTTTTGCCATTGAGGGGGCAGTACCATCAGGGATGTCAACTTTCTGCTTTAGTCAGTTGCACCATCACCAGTAAACAAACACAATCAGTGTTGCAATGCATACAATCATGTTTGCCCAAGTGAAAGAAATAATGTAACTTACTGCCATGTCTGAAAAGATGGTTTGGTAAAAACGTGACAATATCATGGAAAATGTACTAAATTATTCAACCATATGTACTGATCAACTGTTCAAGTAGTCAATAACAAGTGTAACTGACTACCAGGACTTGACCAACCTAAGTAAGCATGATCCTTGCCAACAATGGCAAAATATCTTGGTATTACTTAATTTATTTTACAGTTTGCTTGTCAAAAAGGTTTGTGGTAAGATAGTAAATGCCTTTATCATTTATGACACAATTACTGTAGTTTATGGTTGATAGGAACAAAGCTACCATCTCCTGGAGAAATGACTGTAAAAGTTAGTGTGTGAGATTGTGATGAGGAATGTTTGTCGGGATGAAAGCAAAGTGTAAAAGTGTCTCATTGGTACTGATAGAACTAGAAAACAGTATACCCTATCGATGGCGTTGTGACCGGTACGAGGAATGAAGTTGAACAATTAAACAATTAATGTTGGGAACTTTGATAACAAATCGAATTACACATTGGAATGAGATCAAAGGATGAATATATCTTATTGATGGAACTTGAAGGTAGTATATATGCTCTCATATCACATTCTGACTGTGATATGGAAAATAAAGTTATAAACAATTGAACATTAGAACTTTGATGACAAGTTTGAAACTCAAGTTGTTATTGACAAACACAATGCCATCCCAAGTTCTGATGTCAGCGTAGATTTGACTTGTTTGTCTGATATCTGACAAAATACGGAAAAAAACACCACAGATGTATACAAATTAAACTGACTAAAGAGATGACTTTGTTTTCAGAGTTTACCTTTGCAAAATTGTAGCAAATTTAGGTTCAGAAATAAAGTTTTGTTCAAGTACCCCAAGTTACTGGGTAGATATTTGTAGTGTTGGACCTCAAGGGACCCATGAATGAATTGGATGGACTTTTAATTTTAAATATGTCATAGTGCATTAGATAATTATTTATTTCCATCAAAATTACCCTTTTCCTATAAATAGTTGTAATAATGTCATATTATGTATTCTATGATATTGATGTAACATCTTAGTATGTATGATCATCTTGAAAGAAAAATTATGTTGTAAAAGTGATATTTGATACTCGTGGAACAAAAATGAAAAGTTTTTATTTTTTGACAATTTCAAACAGACAAGTTTTACCAATGACTCTGTACCAGCAGCGCCGGTAAAAGTGGAAGTTAGTAAAGCTGAGAAGACTAGAAGTAAGTTTTCATTTGCTATAATTTTTGTTGTGTACACACTTTCAGATCGAGTGCCGATATTTCTTTCCCCACTGTGGCTAATGATGTAAAAAATATTGTTCCCAAGTTCGAGTTTGATTTGCCAATGCTAATGTTTGTGAATGGGCAGTGTGAACACAGACTTTGACACACAAACATTTTATAATGGAATGACAATTGTCACATTTTGGCTCCTCATTCTTTTGGCAGACTATACTTTTGACCAAAAGTGTATGGCCACATCATCTTTATAAGTTGTATTGATTCACACTGAATTGATCTGCCTGTATTACGTGTAGTATATTGAGAATTTATTAGTCCAAGGTTTTCCATTTTGACACTGGTTTATTTAGGTACAAACATTATTTCAGATTAATTAGCTAAATTAGGTTCAGAGCCAGAATGCACATGTTCACAGTAAAATCAAAAGTCCAAGGTGAGACCTCATGATCTGTGTATAATAAAGTTGTAAATGTCTTGTGCAAAAATTAACAACAATAGTTGCTCCCCCCCCCCACAATAGAATGGATAGAGCCCAAAGGGGGGGGGGGGGGGGCTATAGGTATGTGCTCTATCTATGTGTATAACTTCATGTTCAGCCGTACATGTACCTCTGTTAATATGCATAATCCTATTTCAGCCAAACTTTACACCATACCAAGCATATATGACGCTATCTTATAGTATCTATTTTGACTGAATGGCAGCCATAAAACCCTTGTTTTTGCTCTGATTTTAGTCAAAAATCAGCTGACGAAAGATTTCCCCAAACATCCTGAATTCCTGATTGAGATGGCTCTGGAAACAACAGAATATAACGAAGAACAAACCAGGAAAGTTCTATCAGCAGCTAAAAGTCCTCAACCCAAAAGATCTGCAACTTCTCTAGGAACATCAGGTAATGACACAATTATGTCACCTCTTCATATATTAACCCCAGTGGGCACTGCCCAGAAGGGCTCAAGTCTGAGGATTCTGTTGCCAAAGGTCTTGCACTGACTAATTTTGTATTGTTCTGGCTTCGTGTTTTGCACAGTATATGGATAAAGGGCATATCTTTCATGGTTTTTTGCTATATCAAACTATTAAAATCAACTGTGGCAAAACATAGCAAAGTTCTACAGTGTTTAGTTTTCACATTGCTACATCTCACTGCTTCCTAGAGGTCAAAGGTCAGTGTATTTTGCATATATTTTGCATAATGGTCAGTTGGAATCATTTTCAAATTCATAGAAATTCTGTACGCAGTGAACATCGTCAACAGAATGACATGGAATTGAGACAAATGTAGATAAGTTTGGACTGGGTAGGTAGGACACTGAAAGCAATAAATATTTAGATTATTCCAATCAGCTGCAAGACATCTCAAAATATTTTTTTCACTCATCTTTAGTACAAATAACGTTTGTATGTTTGTCTCATAGAACCGAGTCGTGGAACTTCACCTAGTGGTGTCACTGTCACTGTTCCATCCAGTTCCTCTACAAAGGCAGTTGTATTTGACCAATCTGAATCCACTAAAGCAGTGGTGTTTGGCGATGACTCAACTAGTTCAAGGTATAGCAGATTTTTAGATACTAAGCCCTATGTTTGTTTGTTTTTTCAGTCAAGGATAATATGAGTGACCTAAGGAGCCTTACCACTATGAGTCTATTAGTGACAAACCCCCTTAGGTCATGAATATTTTTTCAGCTGAATGACCAATTCTCTTTATACCAGTAAAAAGTTGTGTTAAAGGCCTATGTTTCAATCCCCGGTCAACGCATTAATGTTATCTTATTAAGGATCACATGGAATCATTCTTTACTTCAGGACTACCTCATTTTATAGCTCTGCCAAACAACTGACTTTCACGCCTACGTTTTAATCCTAATCCGAAGTTTGGCCTTTACATGCTCATTTTAACCAACGAGAACACATCTTACTGTGGTTCATTGGTTTTGATTGGCCACGTTTACACACAAGATTTGAACGTTACCTGTAATGAGAAATCAGTAAGATGTAGTGACAGCAACCAAGACAAAAATATGAACAAATAAAAGAATTGAGAAAAGGAGAACACAGCATCGACATCAAATATAATAGTGAACTTTGTTTTTGCAGCTTCAGTTCAAGTAGTGATGAATCGGAGGAACCAACACCAACACCATCACCACCACCACCACCACCACAACCTATTAATGTCAGAACAGTTCCTAAAACTGCTTCACCTACCAAAACTGTACCCAAGAAGGCAGTAGCTACAAAAGCACCACCCAAGAAAACTGTGACTGTGACCACTACGATTACAAGCCAACCTCGTACCCGACCAGCGCATACACAACCAAAGCAGACTGTTGTCAAGTATAAATCTAGTAGCAGTGGGTATCGATCCATGCTATGCTGTAAGCCAGAGGGTCATAACTGTTCCTTAGTCAAAGGACCTGATAGAACCCATCTGATGTGAGTAGTTGTAAACTAACACATTTTATGTGTCTTTTCTGTAGAAAAGATTGAGAATCATGTATATTCCTCTGTGGGTAACTACGTTTCTCATGACCCAACCAACCCTATAATTCTTCAACCTTGCAAAATAATTGACTCTTTCTATGACAGGATTCAAAATAAAAATCACAGCATCACTGATTGTATGGCGACTCCTATGAGTGCAGATCTGAGCTAAAATTATCGTTTATTGCAGAAATTTTGGAACTTTAATAAAACATATGGTTCACAGTTTCTTTCTGACTTCACTGTTATTTCAAAGTCATTCATAGCGTTAAAGTATGATTTGAAATGAAAGTAAGACCAAGATATTTTTTTTTACTGACCGACTGACCCATCATTTTTAAGGTGCTGGGATGAGAAACCTAGTTAAGTACGGTGCCCTTACATAGTCCCTGTAGGGGTTGGGTTTTTTGGAGCAAAGTAACAGCAAAAGATTTTTATTTTCTAATGATACATTAATTGCTTTCCTTGACATGATAAACCCTGGAGTATAACACACTACACTGATTTGAATTACAGATCCGAGTATACAACTGCTGAAGGCCCTAACCCTGAGTACAGTCATGGTCCAAACCCAGACTATGTCAGTGGTCCTAGTAAGAAGAAATATAACAGGAGAAGAAAATCTAAGCTAGCTTGTGGACCTGAAGCTGCTTTACACGAAGGACCACAGCGACATCTTACCATGGGTTCCATGTATAACACTGTTCAAACTTAAGTTGTCAGAAATTATTGTAACTGTGAAACTTGGTAGGAGCATACCGCTTTTCAAACTTAAAGAAGTTGTCAGAAATTATTGTAACTGTGAAACTTGGTAGGAGCATAGTGCTATTCAAACGTACGTTATCAAAAATTATCGTAACTGAGAAACTTGGTAGGAGCATAGTGCTATTCAAACTTAAGTTGTCAGAAATTATTGTAACTATGAAACGTGGTAGGAGTATACCGCTATATAAACTTACAACAGTGTGATATACATGTAATTGTGTAACACAGATTTGTGCATGGAATATAGTTAGGAGTCAGCATTGTGACTGTATCACTGTTATTGAAAATAGACTAGATCAGCTAGCTGTATTTTAACTTGACCCAATGTAGTAAACTTCAATGACTGAGTAGAGATAACTGTTATTAAGTGTCAGTATTTACTATATGTTTCAAACTAGTTATGTCTGCAGTCAAGTCTATATCATCTCACAAATGCTAATTTCTGCTTCTATTGTACGAGTATTAGTTGTTTCACTATGTGACTATCAAAATTACCGTGGTTGTGATTAAAAAGGAGTGTTGGGTATGAAACTCTTTATGGTTTTAACATTAAGTGCAATTTTAATGTCTTAGTTTCGTATAAGTTTATTGTGTAGTATGAGATTTATTGCCCTGTAATATCACAGATTTATTGTTCAGTAATATCTCTGATTTATTGCCCTCAGCAGAGGTTCATGGGAAATATCCAAGATGGCTGCCGTTCAGTGAAAGGGCATGTAGATACTTAGTTTTCAACTATGTACATATATTTTACATGTAATATATAATTATGATATTATTATTATATAACAACAGTTCATTATCAGAACTCATTCTATCATAATCTATTTTTCCAGGTTTTCTGTCTTTCCGTCAATTTCAGCCAAATTTGTTCTCATGAAACTATACTGTTACCAACTTTTCTGTTGTTGGCTAGCTGTAGGTAAAGTCTGATGGAGTTCACGGAACATTTCAGCCAGGTGCCTCTCCAAAGCTATGCGAAAATATCGATGGAAAACTGTAGATTTGACTACTGTTAACTTTTCCCGGTACAGTGGCTCTAATGTGTGTGTTTTGAGTGAGTTTTGATAATGATCAGTTCTCTGAATTACATTGAATTGTTTATTTTGAAAGCAGTCTCATTTAAATGTACATAATACTGTAGGTAGACTAATCAATACTAGGTTTTCACGTCTACAATTATGTTTAGGTTGTCAATCAAATTCATATGAACTTTGACCTTTAATGTCTAGTGTGCCATTGTGTCTTTGTATATGCATAGTAGATAATAGAACTATGATAGTGTAAATAAGTGAATGCATGTTTTAGTTATAAATGCAGGCGGAGAATTAAGATATATTGGTAACAGAAAGACAAATTTCAAGACAAAGGCAGTGCTTGTATGTGTGTCTCCAGGTCTCTATTAGACCTTTCTGAAAGCTTTGTTTGTGTACTGAGGAAGGTGTATTCCAAATCAGAGACAATACACAGACTGGTAATTGGCAATTGTGGACTGTAAATATACAGCCCAGAGACTTGTTATAACGTAACTATCTCTAGCCCAGAGACTTCGCTATCTGGCTTGACAATGTCCATCTGATATTCAGTATTTATAATGCAAATAGTCAAATCACATGGTTATACTCTGAAACTGTTCACACTGTGCCAAGACATTCAGTTAGCACAGAAATCAATTAGTTTCTGGACTAGTGAATATGTTATAGTTGTTGGGGATGCTCCATTCATCTACCTTACACAGACTATTGAACTGTATGCATAGCTCAGGCTACACTATAAGATATGTCATGTCGCTTTGCCCTGACAGGTTGGCAAATGTGTGAGGGCACACCGACATGGCATACCGTACAGATTAAGCTTGGACCAGTGGATTGCCATCAACTACTTTAATGTAATCTTGTTATTCCAGATTATAATCTCAGGTCAGCACTGTAGTTTTGATAGTGTAAAGATTGACCTTTGACACCAAGAGGGTTCAATGAACTGAACAATTGACCTTTGACACTGAGACGGTTCAATCACTGAAAGATTGACCTTTGACACTGAGACTGTTCAATGACTGAAAGATTGACCTTTGACACTGAGACTGTTCAATGACTGAAAGATTGACCTTTGACACTGAGACTGTTGGAAGAACTGAAAGATTGACCTTTGACACTGAGACTGTTCAATGACAGAAAGATTGACCTTTGACACTGAGAATGTGCAATGACTGAAAGATTGACCTTTGACACTGAGACTGTTCAATGACTGAAAGATTGACCTTTGACAGACTGTTGGAAGAACTGAAAGATTGATTGACACTGAGACTGTTCAATGACAGAAAGACTGACCTTTGACACTGAGACTGTTCAATGACAGAAAGATTGACCTTTGACACTGAGACTGTTCAATGACAGAAACTATACTATATATTCACAAAAAACTGAGGCTTACAACTTGGATGTATATGTGTGTCTATCTCTCTGATTGTCTGTCTTTTAAGTAACAGTTATATCACATGAAGATGGTAAAGAAATATGTGCTACTGTAATTATCAATAGTAAGGGAGCAGGGTCCTTTATCATTTTTCTCTGAATGCTGTAGAACTACACATGGTAATCCCTTTTTGCAAAGCGTAATATCCACAAGGGTTTGAGTGGAAACATGAGTATTATTCAGAATAAATGGTTTTATCTCTTGTTTCGGTAAAAGTACAACATACTTCAAAGTTGTAAAAAAAAAATAATTTCAAATTCTCAATTTCACATTTAAGAAACTGTCTGTTATGGTTTTATTAGAGAAAATATATAAACATTAACCAGTGTATCTTATCTTTTTTTTACTCCATTTTAGCAGTTTTTCTTCCAAGATTTCAGGTATTTTCTCGGTACCTTATTTTCTCACTTTACCCATACAGTCAGTCATTGCCTGGGAATAGCAACAGGTAGTGTTATCAAAGTTATCAGAATTTTGACACAATTGAAAATAAGTATTGGATGTGAGGCTGATTAACAAGTTTGATGGATGCATTTTAAAGCATGTGCAAGTTTTTTTTCTATTATTGTAATATTCTTATGAAATAAATTATTATTACTACTTGAAAAATCTGAATGTCTTGCAGTTTAAGGTTGATATACATACATACATCCAATCTACACAGTGAGAATTATTGAGGGGAAGTTTGAAACTGAAAATTTGTATCTGTTTGGATTTTAGAACCTGCTTGCATTATATGGGTACAAACTACAGTTTATTTCAATTTTGTATGGGCAGTTGGAAATGGAACTATAGACAAACTAAGGTAGACACAAACGCAAACTATACCCGGTAGTATTGTATGGGACGCTCACACAATGTCGCACAAGCTCAATAAATGAATGTCATTCGTTTAGGTCAAAACCCCCTCCCCCTCCCCTTAAATAAACATTCACAAGTGCGACATCAAACATTTATATATGATGTAAAACTATGAAGAAAACTGAAGTGGTCACTCCACTACGATCAATGTAATGTAAAAACATGATTGTAAACGCATTAAAATACTACCAGAAACGCAGCACCATATTTCACATCAGAAGTAAATTTTTATCAACTTAACATCTCAGTACTAAATTCAAAAGCTGTTATCTTTGAAGAAGTGAAAGTTTTCCTTCGAAATTTGGTTTATAAGTGTGAAAATGAAGTTCAGTAATCGGATTGATTCCAGAATCCCTCCCCTCTAAAACAAACAAAGTTCGCTTACTGAGCTTGCGTGACATTGTGTGATCGTCCCTTACAACATGTTGGTACAGACTGTCAATAGTACACTACACAGACCAAATTTATAGCATTCACACATGCACAGACCGAATTTGAAAGCACCACCAACTTCTATATACATGTAGTTGACATGCACAGATCCGATTTCAATATAAGCTATCATACATGTATGTACACGCAGTTAATCACAAATAACATGACAACTTTCTAATTCTGAAGTCTATTTCAGATTTATTTTTCCTTTTTTAATTATGACGCCACAAGAACGTCTCCTGTAAAGTTATTGTACAAAATGCATGGAATCAGAGAGAGAACTGTTCCCTCTACTGGTATGCAGGAGAATTAAAACACCAACTCACGAAAGTCCCATACTCCAATTCTTATAAAATGTAAAAAATAACAAAATACTGGGTAGAATCTATAACTTACTTTATCAGTTATGAAATGCTGAATATTGCACTTACATTTTAATCTAGTTAAAGAAATGGTCCACCTTAAATTATACATTCATACAGTCCATCCAACAATATGTACATTGATAGCCACCTGAAAAAATCTCTTGGTAACCAAGGGCAACAAAAGGAAATATATCTACTAATGGTTATGAGTATTACATGTATTACACTTCTGTTGTAATTTTCATACTTTTCCCCGTGAAACTAAAAAGCAAATCTCAACTTTGAACTTAGCTGATAAAACATAGCCAGGTTACAGTGCTTGGAGGTCAAAGACAAACCGAAGTAAGTAGAAAGATATACCATTTAGCTGATGAAAATTTAACTTACTCTTGTGCAGAATTAGAAGATACACTCTCATGAATCATTATCATTTTGAACTTTGACCCCAAGACAGAGAAATATAACAAAGTAAATTTACAATAATTTTGTCACAGAAAAAAAAAAGTTAAATGAAATATTAATGGTGATGTGAAAATAAAAATGTATGTACTGTATTTTGCAAGGGTAACTTTAATATCCTTTCAGTACAGTTGGAGAGAGAGAGTTGCATTTTATGTTGAGTATGACCTTGATCTTCAATCAAATTATCCACTGTTACAGTGTTGAGGGCACAATTTTTTTTATATTTGCCTAAATTTTCCACATAAAATTATGGCAGAGTGTAACTTCACAAAAAAATACTACTATTTTATAATATACCAGACTTCACTGTTTGGCGTACTGAAGGTCAAAATTGCTTTGCAAATAAATGTAAAAAAAAAATGTACAAGCCTTAATAATAATACTAGTCTAGTCCTATACCTGTCATCATTTTCTACAATCACTATCCTCGCCAGGTATAGTCAAACTGACAAATTTCACTGAAAATCTGGCTAAACCACCTCCTGCTGGGCAAGGGTGAACAGCACATGTCAGGAGTAATCCATCACAAACTGACAGGAAGTTGTAATTGGTTACAACATTCAGACTATTGCTCATTAATATTCAATTAGTACAGCTGTTTTGATGTTTGTATCACCACTCCAATACCATTAAACTATCCCTGTTGAGGGTAAGCACAAAACCTTGTGCTAGAGTAACCAGTGTGACTATACTATGGAGATGATCATGGTGATGGGGAACGCATATAGGAAACTAGACTATAATGATACATACATCCTGGTATATTAAAAGAAATTATAGACCATTGTTATAGATCACTTCAGTACCAAAAGAATCTTAAAATGTATTTTGAAAATATAAAATACTGTTTTTCTTCAAAAAATCCATTTTTAATGATTAAACCTTTCACGATGTTCATCTTAAAGCTATGGTTCATATTAAACAGATTTAAATATTGTATTCTCTATAAAGTTTAAGCCTAATTTACACATGCACTAGTTGTACAGTAACATTAGGACTCCAGTGGGGGGGGGGGGGGGGGGTCTTAGTTCCCACCAAACCTTACTCAATCTTTCTCATGCACTAAATTGCAAACAAAGTTACTTGATTTTTAATTGTGCAGTGAAAGTTTTGTCTGAGTAACTGTCAAGATTTAAGGACACTGGTTGAGGTATGATGGCATTTTGGTGAACTTGACGTACTAGTTCATCCGTTGTAATGTATGTGACATAATATCTCACTGGTGAAACAACAGTTGGTGAACTTGATGTACTGGTGGAACAGAATAGGCACCTATGACATCTTGGGGTTGGGGTTGTTGTGAATGGGTTATTGGCAGTGGTTCCACACCTAATTGTTGTGGGTGTGTTACTGGGGGTGGTGCTTGCTGGTGTTGGTGGGGATGTGGGTGTGGATGTGGTTGGGATTGTGGCTGCAACTGAGGGGATGACTGTTGGTGTGTGTGTGTTGGATCCACAGAATGGGTCAGTTGCATTGTAGGTTGGGTGTAATTGTGATAATGATAGATTTCATCTGTTTCTGAGGATGGAAGTGGAGTCACTGTTGAGGCTGAAGTAACCGGCTGTGGCATTGTTACCCGAGTTGGCAAATCTAGCATGACTAACTTCATGTCAGCAAATGCTGCCTGCACAACTGATCGGCCACGTCGCCTGCCTCGTTTTGTGGGTCCATTAGGGTTTCTTGTGATGCCATGTTCCCGTTTCCTGTGTTTGTATATATTGCTTGGTGTTGATGTCACATAATTACAGAGTTCACATTGGAGTGGTTTCTCACCTGTGTGAACACGTCTATGATAGATCAAAGATGCAGACTTCCTGAATAGTACGCCACAGTAATCGCATTTAAAGGGTTTGTATTCGGGGTGCGTTTTAAGATGAGCCTTCAGTTTATACTCTGTAATAAATGAACCCGGACAAAGTGGGCACTTGTGTGGCGTTATCCTCTGTGAATGTTTATTCCGGCGATGGGACTCCAATTCTTGTTTACTATAGAATCCCTTACCACAGTTATCACACAACAATGTTTTCATTTTGATATGTTTTCTCGCTCGGTGACTTTCAAGCATATCTTTGCGAACGCATTTATAGTCGCAGTTTTCACACTCGTATAAGTTTTCTGTTTTATGGATACGACGATGCATCCTCAGGTTGATATCTCGTCTGAAAGCTTTCCCACATTCCTCACATAAATAGTTTGTTTCAGTTGTGTGACGACCTTTGTGTTTTTCTAGATTACCCTTTTCAGAGAATCGCATCCCACATTCTTCGCATGCAAACGGTTTCTCGCCGGTATGTTTCCTAACATGTCTAAGAAGCTTAGTCCTATTCATAGCCACATATTTACATATCTCGCAGATATAAGTCTTCTTCAGCTTTTCGCCAGGTGGTGGTTTTTCCTCCTTGTGATGTTCATTTTTGTGTTCCTTCAATCTGTATTTAAACTTACATGAAAAGTCACACTCGCGACATCGATATCGGTCTGAGGGTACCAGTTTCTTGGTCCCTCGTTTTGACACACTCTCTTTTCTACTGACCATTCCTTTTCCAACTGAACCCATAGCTTTTGCATGAACCTTCTTATGTTGATTAAGTCTATATTTATACTTACAACTAAAGTGACACAGATTACATTCATATTTTTGTCTCTTTACGTACTTGGCATGCCGTTGCTTTCCCGCAACTTTTGGGGCTGTATTAGCAATGCTTTCTGTACTCTGTCCCTCTGTGAACTGATGAATTTGTATCTGTTCATCACGACTTCTTGTAACAACACGGTCACCTCTAGTGCTGATCGTTTGGATATTTTGATCAGGTTCGTAATCCTCATCATGTGAGAGATCCTCTACAGCTCCAGAGTCTTTCTCAGGTTCTTCTTGCTCCCATTCTTCATTTGTCATTTCTTCAACTCCTTTGATAGCTTTCTTGGGTATGGGTGGTTTCCGTCTAGTTTTCTTCTGCAGGTCATCTGTGCTGGGAACAGAATTTCCTAACCAAACAACAGTCTTGATACCTTCACTGCCTGGTATCATTTCAGCTGAAAACTGACCAGAATTATCTAACATTCCCTCTGTTACATCACCAGCATCATCACGACTACCATTATCAAGTTTACTCTTTTCACTATCATCCTTATTTTCAACATCCTCATTATCATCCTCTTCCTCATCACCCTCATCTTCATCTGTAACGTCTTCTTCACTTGATTCATAATTTTGGCTTCTGTCTTCAGACCCATCATCATCACTATCATCTGTCTCTGACTCTACACTTCCATTTTTACTATCTCCTATCTGTCCCTCATCATCATCATCATCATCATGATCATCTGCATCATTCTCCACAACATCATCATTTTCCCGAGCTTTCATATCATGGAACTCTCTATTTTGTTCTACTAACTGGGTGTCAGTTGTTTGAATTTGACCCTCTGCAGCACTAGGTGGAAGTGGCCCACTGTTGTCACTTGTTGCTTCTCCTGTAGTGACATCAATGCTTTGTCCAGTGGCTGCCTTCTTGTGATTGTCGACATGATCTTTGATTTCAAGGATATTTTTAGTTGAGAAATTACACCAGTCACACTTAAAACTGAAGCTGAATTCATTCATATCCATGGTTTCTCATCACACAGTTTCTCTGAAACATTAACAACATGAGAAGCACTTGTCAAAACATGTCATTCTTTTTAGAATATTATGATGGGGTAGCCTAAAGACTTGGCTCTCTGACTTGACATACTGGTGACAGCTTGTTCTGGTGAACAACATTGAAGCCAGATAGCTAACTCTCTGGGCTATTAATGATGGGGTATCTAACATGTTGCATTTACATGCGTGTAATTCCTTGATTTGGGTTTCCTCTGACAAAAATAAAAAAATACATTTCAGCATTCTCCCAAGAAAATATGTCATGCGAAATTTGCTAAAATGCCCTACATGACCCGGAACAAAAGAATGTGATTTATAAGACATCACATAACATTAATACGATGACCCAGAATTGAAACACAGCCTTTCAGCATATTTCAGAATCTACCCTGTTTGATGACTTTGCCTGAATTTTCCAATTGGATGGAATGCCGTTAAATTCATTGAACATAGCAGAAACTATGAAACTAGCTTGACAAAGGAATACCATTTTAACTAAGGTCTGTTGTCTAAATAAACCATAGGGTTACTCATTAAAATTAGTCTTTGCAAGCCTGGGAGAACCCTGTTAGGGTTGCATTTACGGTTTATAAATTACATCCCCAAAAAAGACCCCCTTCTCTTTTAGGGCTTCCCCTTTAAATAGTGGAGGGACTGTGATTCAGTATTCACTTACAAAAGTAGCTCACATTCAGGATTTAGTAACAAATGTATGTATATGCATAGCCGTCATGGTGGGTGGTAGACTGTAAGATACGTCGTGACGTTTCGCCGATGTTTGAGGGCGCCCCGTCACGGCGTACCTTACAGACTAGGTGGGTGGTGGTGGCGTGGAGTATTTGCCATCAAGAGAACAAAATACAAAATTGGGCCAAGTAGGGATTTTTTTCTAAACATTTTGCAACATTCAGGCACTTTGTCACATGTCCATGACTTTGTCAAATCTGCAAAATGTAACACCTTTCTCACCATTTTTCATCTCTGAATTTTTTTTATCAAAACACTTAAATTCATTTCCCACTTTTTTATCTTTTCAGACTACCTAGTTTATTCGCGAGAAATATCATTATTTTTTCTTTTGCGCAAAGATAATAACCTTTAATACAGGTGATGGTACATTAATTAAATATTTAAAAACATTAAAACAATTTAAATCAAAATTAAAATTCTGTTATATTATAGTCTGGGCTTTTTTTGTGTGTGTCCAATCTAGGTTAGTTTGTTCTTTCATGATAAACATACCTTTATCCCATGCATTTTGTGATATACATGTATCTATAATTATGCGTAATTTCTAACTAAACATAAAATGTGTACATAATGCACCTTGAAATTCGCAGAATAATGATATACTGTACGTCACATGTACAGTGTACACAAATTTGCATGTGAATGGCCAAGCCACGTCAGCTCCATGTACGCCCATCTTTCGACCTTACAAATTTCATCTGAGCGTAATCTTGGCACAACAATAAATTTTCTCATATATTACTGTAGGCATATGTTCACTTTGATGTAAAATTGTATTATTTGTGGTTATATCCTCGATAACACTGTTGCCGAGACCATAAAAGAGACATATTTATCAGAAAATAATGGCGTCCATTTTTGCACAACCAGTTTCCATTCAACAAATGACTCCGTAAGGTTTGCCGTTCGTATGCACGCCTCCTTGCCAACTAGCGGTCAATTTACGACCCACTCTCGCCCAATAAACCTCAAGAAAATTGTTGTTGTATATCTCACCTGTACAAGGGTACCTATTTAGACGACTTCTGCAATTCTGGGCATGTACTATAGCAAAATCGTTCCCTTTTCATCGTATCGCTCCGGAAAGATAGGCAATGGCCTAATATCACCTACGAGGGCGCACTGCAGCCCAAGGTCAACTTTTACCACAACACTGCACTGTCCCATTCCAGTTCAGCAGAACTCAAAACTCAGTGTGAAAGTATCTACTCAATGTCAACCATATTCTCAATATTTCAAAATGGAAAATGTGGACTTCTTTCATTTCCTATCACAGAATAGTCCACCAACTGTGTACAAATGTGAGTCAACGCGAGTAAAAGTTGCGAAAAACTAAAGTTTTAGTCAGTTTTCAGTGAGCAAGTATGAATACTTGTCGTATCATCATCATCATCATCATCATCATCATCATCATCATCACCAACAACCTCCTCCGTCTCATCATTATCATTCTCCTCCTCCTCCTCATCATCACTACTAACCACCACCACCACCACCACCACCACCACCTTTACCACCGTTCAACTTATTCAAAATTTGAAACACACAAAATAGCATAAAGTATCAATTTAATTCAGTTTCTTAATAAAAACAAAATACATTTACACAGACCAATAAAATTTTACCCATTCTGTGATAAAGTGACGCCTTCATGACACAAGCAAGTTGAAAGTAATATCATGGAGAAAGAATTTAGATATCCGTTTCTAAAAAGCTAGATCTTCTGATAAACTTTGTTTTCTACAACCTACTTTGATTACTGTGTAACGTGACTAGAATCAGTTACTAGTAATGTAAAATATTTGTTTGACAACAACAACCAGTTGTTACTTTAAAGTTTCTGTGTCTGAATCTTAATTGATAGTCATTCATAAATGCTTTTTTATAAATGTGAGCCTCAGTCCCTCTAGGGACTGTGTGTGAACCTTTGAGGGGAGCACTCCTCATAAGAGAGCGCCCTCTAAGGAATTAATTACACAAAGCTAGGGAGTCAACTTTCAAACATTAGGATTTGATAGAATTTGCATGCATTTCTTGACCAAACTTTTGGTGGGGAAATCCAAGTACAACACCTGAGGAACTCATATAGGTTTCACCTTTTTACCACACTCACATGTACGGCTGGCCCTTTCAAACTTACAAAAGTTTTCATATACTTATCACTAGATAAATAAAATAAATAACTTAGGTGTCTGTACTGCGCAAAGAACTAACTTCAATTCACCTGGACTGCATATAAATCTGTCCAGTCTCAAATACCACATTTGCATTAATAAATCTCACAGGAAATGATGTCATAAATATATCTACATAGTAAATAGACTCATGGCTGAAAAAACAGCAACTACGAGGGCGCACACACTTAGCCAAGAGGATCTTTCAAAATAACAGCCTGGCTTTGTATCCTTATCATGTTTTCCAATTTCATCAGAGCAAAATCTCAAGTCAAGTGACATATTTTTCAACTTCTCTTGAAGAGCATGATTCCTGGTACATTCTATTTCTGCATCACATTAGAAACACTTTTGTCCAATCTTTAATTTTAGAATTCATCAAAACAAAACACTGTCCCTCTCGTAATTTTTTACTTCTTCCGTTTGTAAATTTTAGCAGCAAAGTCAATAAAGAGCTGACTTGGAAGATGTCCATGACATTTCTCAATAAGTTTCAGCAGATTATCATAACTTTCATTTTCATAATCCTGATACACCTTCCTCAGGTTTAAGTCATCATACAGTTTCTTAATTTTATCAGCTTTCTCCGCGTCATTAATACCATAATTTTCCTGCAGAAAGAAAACAATACACAGATTGAGCTATTTCGTTAATGATACATCAACCCTTACATCTTCACAAAAAACAATTATGTTTAGCTTCACTTCTGGCAGGCATTTATCAAAAAAGTACAGATTTTTTTAAAGTAGAAACATTCGTGGCAAAGTCAAGTCAGATTTATTTTTGCTTTCAGCACATCTTTATTGATTATTGCTAAATCAACTTATGATTTTAGGTGATAAAATAACATCTCAGTAACAACATTGAGATCTTGTAAAGAAGTGCTGCTGTACTTGATTTTGGAGATTTCCTGCAAGGGTTTATGGGAAAACCTGTGATGTCATCACATCTACCCTAATCTCTTTGTCTTGACAGTACAAAGTGAAAAGTTAATGATATTTAGGTATTAAGTACTATTTTATCACCTAAACTTGTACATGATAGCAGTAATCAATGCATGTAAAGGTAGGAATAAGGTAATGAGAAAAATTCATACAGGGGGGGGGGGGAGAAGGAGGGAGACTGCTGAAATTAAATGGGGTCAAAAAGCCACAAATCAAGAACAAAATATTTCATTCACCAACTCCCTCCCCTCATCAAAACTTCTGTTCCTTCCATAAGCCTACCTAGACTTTTTCTTGAAATTACAGAATCAAAATCTATTTCTATGTGATAATGCAAAAGCTATGTACCACGAAAGTAATGTACTTATCACAGCTGTCGCAGTACCAAACATACATGAATGAGATCTCCTCACCTCTATGATTTTTTTCTGTTCATCAGTGGCTTTCTGTAATGCCTGTACAACCAACCAGCTACACTTATTATCTTCAATGTCCGTGCCTATCTTGCCAGTGATGGTTGGGTCACCATAGCAATCCAAGAAATCATCCTAATAATATACAAGACAAAAAAAAAATAAAATGATCATTATTCGTATATTTGATTGCTACCTGGATCTGACCACACCAACTTTTGATTCTTGTCAATCTTTATATGAATATCAATAACAGACAATAATTCTTTGTCAAATTATAAACTCAGATCTGACCACAATAACATGCTAACCTCTATTCGCAAACTATAATAAAAAGAAACTCCACACTCCATTGTACTTTTGATTCTTGTAACAATTTAACACTTTGTCAGAATACAATATGTCTACACGAATAAGTATGCTTTACATAATATTTTCACCAAGCTTTCATTCTGGGCGGATTGATAGGTGTGTTATGTCTGGTGACATATCAACCTTTATTCACACACTATCAATTTTTTGACAAGAGAAACTCTGAACATACAGTCATACTCCACCAAACATTACGGCATTTGAAATACACAAGAAAATTATTTATCTGTACATATTTATAGAAGGATAATGGAATTTTAAAAAAAATACTCAAAATATTACAGATCAGTGCATTGAATAGGCTGACCAGTTTAATTTTTTTCAGCTGTTACACAAAAAACCTAGCAAATGATAACATTTGATGCAACATTTACCCTTCTTTGTGTGTGTGTGCGTGTGTGTGTGTGTGTGTGTGTGTGTGTGTGTGTGTGTGTGTGTGATTCAATTTTACAAAATAATTCTTACCTGTATTTGAAAGAATCTTCCCATTTCTAGAAGTATTTGTTTGGCGTCTGCATGTGATTCTGTGTCATCGATGCCATACTGAAATCAACATAAAATTGTCAGGTTAACATACTAGATTCATGTATAGACTAAATCCCAAACTGAAATCAAAACAACGCTTAATTACAAACAAAATCTGTTTACCATTATGATATTAGACACATGTAAACAGTCTATCATTGGTACAGCAATGGATGTCTTCTGTTATTGCCTTGGATTTGACATTCAATATTCAGTTCCCATTTTCTAGACGAACTGATACATTGACAATTTCAATTCATATATATTTTAGATGTTGGAACCAGGGTAACTGATTGAAAACAATGAAACTTACACACACACACACACACACACACACACACACACACAATGTGAATGTACATGCACATGCATACAAACAGATACATACACATACATGCATACATACATACATACATACATGCATGCATTGCATGCATGAATGCACATGTATGTATGGTACATATATACGTACGTACGTACGTACGTACGTACGTACGTACATACATACATGTAAACACACACACAATAAAACACTACATGAAATACATCATGCTACATAAATCTACATCACTGTATTAAAGTTTGCACACATAAATATCATCCAACAACTTACCATATACATTGCTAAGGCAACTGGTAAATAAAATGAATAAAAGGCAGTCTTCCACTTCACAATAGCATTATATCTGAAAGTATGAAAACAATAAGTTTATTTCTTAAGTGTCTATTCAACTTTATGCAAACTGGTGTTGTATTTGACCATTTTGCCTACATCATATTGTCAGTGCATTGGCTATTTTGCCTGCGTTCATGTATACCACTTTGCACTGAAGATTTTACAGTGATAAATAACTGTCAGTTTTTATGGATAGCCCTTGCATCAGTTTGTTTAAGGTCATTATTGTAATAATAATAATAATGATCTTTATTTCTACTGGATAGTTCTTTAAGTATATAAACGCTTGCCTCCCAAGAAGTCCAGTGAGGGCCATCCCTCATTGGTCCAGTGTTAATGCAGGGGGAAACTGGAGTACCTGAAAAGCTGCGTTGTTCGGTAGAGTCAAACTGAACCAAACTCTTCTTACTTACAGTGTGGTAAAATTAATCAAACCCTGAATGGGTTCCAACACTGACTGTAGTGGTAAGAGGCAAGTGGTTTAACCACTCAACCACCGACAACCCACAGTACTGCTTTGTGCAGTATAAACTCACAATCTGTTGGAACATCAACCTACCTTACTTCTGTAAATCTTGTTAAATCTCTACTGCCCTCTGGAGCTGTTATCAGGTCTAAAGACTGACCTACAATTGTTTGATATGTTGTCTGGAAAAAAATTGTACCACATTAGAAAACAAGATGTATATCAGTACAGCACATTTCATGTTACTGTTCACTTGCTGTTTGATACAACCATGCAGAAACTAATAAGAAACTGCACATTCTACACTTTTAAGATAAATAAACTATTTGAATTTACTGTAACTAGACACAGACACACAGGCATCAATATTTGATGTATGCATTGTGACACGTTAGTTCATTTCATTTCGACAAAATGTAGCAAGAACTGTATTCAAGGACAATTTCTTATTAGTTTCTGCATGGTTGTTTCAAACAGCATGAGTCAACAGCAACCTGCAACAAGCTGTACTTATGGCTAAGAGTCAACATTCTAATTAAACACACAACAAAAGAAAGTTGAAAAGTTAAGTATAATAATTACATGCAAGAATGAATGTTCATGAACTTTGGGTTCATAGCATAAAAATGAAAATTTTCACTAGACATCTAAAAACATTTTTTTAAGTGAATCCCAAATTTCTCTGATATTTCATCAGCATTGTCAGGAGTATATTAAAATGACATATTTTCAAAACTAATTAATTAAATGTGCTGGTAAAAAATGCGGATTATCGAATTTGCATACAGCTTTATCATGTAGAGGAAATCAGCAGGTCAAATCAATGAACTAAAAAGAATAGTGCCAATGGCACAGTAGCACAACTGATATTCTGTAAGGGATGATCTCAAAATGTCACACAAACTCAATAAAACTAATTTCGTTTGTTGACACTCGAACCTTCTCCTCCTCCACTAATGAATGTGACATTGACATGTAAACCATGGTGAAAATTGTAGCGCGGTCACAACACTATGATGGATACAATGTAAAAGCCCTGGTAAACACATTAAAAATACTACCAGGAAACCCAGCACTGTATATCACATTAGCTGTAGATTTTTATCAACTTATCAGCATCCCAGTACTAAATACAGAACCTGTTCTAAATTGAAGGTATGACAGTTTTTCGAAATTTGGTAAAAAGTTCAGCAAATTGCACTTATGCCAGACCCTCTTCCCATATTGAATGAAGCTTGAGTGACAGTGTGTCATCGTCACTAACTATGTAGTCATTATCAACTTACATACTGACCAAAACTTCACATTATCATTACTACACCTTAGTTCTCTATTAACTTTCAAAATTCTATTGTACCAAATGTTGCGTGTTCATGTTTTCCTTTTCTGTAATATGTATTTCTGTATTTTGCATTCCTTTTCACCATGTGTCTCTAAATTATTATAAACATCACTGAAATGTACAACAAAACTTGCATAGCTAGCTTTGTGTGACTTGACATGTATTACTTAGGATGGTGCCATTTGCGTGTACATTATACTTAGAGATTTACACTTCAAATGCTCCTTCAAGTTGACAAACTTTGATTGAACTTCTCACCTCATGAAAGAGTTCCATGATGTTGACATAGTAAGGTTTACTCCTGATCACCTTCTTCAGCATTCTATAGATGCAGGCCTCAATGTAGAATGAGTCGTTGATGGCATCATGACCTACTCCTTGCTGTCAAATGACAAATAACAATAACATACATTCATCATCAAGCTAGGAAGTTAAAAGATCAACCCTTTAATCACCATTCCGCTGATTTGCAATATTCAACAACGGATGCATGTTTATTGGCAAGTTAAGGAGTCAGGGTAAGGATAAATGTAGACCCTATACCATTGCTTAAATTTGTAATATTCCGTAAAGGATATACATTCATCATCAAGCTAGGGAGTCAGTGTAAGGATAGGGATAGAGATAGAAATAAAGGTAAACCCTTTGCATTCCCTTAACATTTCTAAAATTTGTAATATTCCAGTGTGGCCAACTCTTTTAACTTGCATGAACTTTGAACTTCTCACGTTCAAGCTGAATCACTCTGCCATGGATTCCTTACATCTAAGGAAAACCTCCACGGATACACGTCTTGATTATTCTAATTTCTGATCAAATTCATATGACGAAAAATACTCCTTGCTTCTGGAAACTGTAACCATGATATAACATTTCTTATACATACATTGCGTCAAAATACAGGCAACTTTCAATTTAAATCAAAATTTACTAACTATACGAAACTCACTACCTACAGGCTGGCACCCTGAATAAAATAAAAATGGTGAGAATTTTACCTTTCTATACCAACACGCCTGCCCTCTTCTTGTCACAGACTGATCCATAATGTCATCAGCAACCAAAAAGAATGCTTGAAGCTGAGAAAGAAATGGATTCATATTCTTACTTGGTATTCTTTACCGAAGAAAAATACAGATACTGGATAAGTATAGCTATATTATATCAGAGATACTAGACAAGGATGGTAACTGGTAAACAAACAGCTCATTCTCTTGTGTGAACTAGGAGGCTGTCTGCCACTGTTTAATTACATGTAACTATATACATGGGTATGTTTTACAGCACATCCGACTTTAATGACATCACATCTAAAATAGCATATGGGATTTGTTGCGTTGGTAACACACCTGAACCAAGGCTGACAACAGGTTATCCCCCCCCCCAAAAAGAAAAAAAAAGAAAAAAAAAAAGAAGAAAAAAAAATGGAACTGCAACACAAAAGAGGTAGTAGCACCAATGTTAAACTTATTTTCACTGCAAGGTTGCGATAATACAACACAGATATTAGAGAAAAGGCTTTCATGGTCATTTTTTGTATGACATTATACATGTACACACACACACAGCCACAAGGAAACTTTTCAAAATTCTTCACTAAAAATAAGTGTTTACATTGACTGACACTAACTGTAAATTAGTTTTTGTTCTAAGAATTCAAAAAAAGTAGTATTGTCTACAGTTACCTAACTGTAAATTAATTTTTGTTCTTTCTAAGAATTCAAAAAAAAGTAGTATTGTCTACAGTTATCTAACTGTAAATTAGTTTTTGTTTCATTTCCTCTCTTCTAAATTACCATATGCGACTTCTGACATGTCTCTTTTGCATTTCAAAAAGAAATATTTGTAAACAGTGCACCCCAAAGGGCAGCACATGTATGTATAGTCAAATAATGGGACCACCACCTACCCATTCAACACACCATCCAAGTACCATTGCACATTTGACGTCGTCAGTACTTATATCAGGTTCACCAACCAATGACCGATAAGCTGAGATGACGGTCAAACCTCGGTTTCTTTTCCCACCAGGCACATTGTACTCAATCACCTGTTTTGTACATGAAGGAAAAAAAAAAGAACATAAAATTTTCATTATATAATTAGGAATTTATAAGATCTAGCTAGCACTGTCAAAAATGTATTATTGAAGTTTTAAACACGAGTGAACGGTTGTCATGTGTTATTTTAAGTGTGTTCACTTTTGGTACAATGAAATATAACTTAAAACTAAAACGGTAAGTAATTTCAAAACTATCTTGAATTTACTGGAGAAATCATTGGCAGTAAAATGCCAAGTCTAGGTACATACATGTATGATGTATAGTAAGGGTGTGTTCTTTCAAATTCCACATCTGTGATACATCTGTGATACAATCTCTGGCGCTTATGTATACATTAGAGATATCTAATCAGTGGAGCCACAAGAATTACATAGGATCATGGGAGGGGGAGGGGGGGGGGAAGGGGGAGGGTGAGCAGGTCCAACTTTTTCCATACCCCAGCTAGAGATATGTTTTCCAAACCCAAATTTTAACCCCAAACTGACACAAGCACTGCAACTGGGTATACAAAATAGTTTCAAACTCTGTGTAGCATTACTAATATAGCTGTTTCTCACATAATAGTAGTGCTTTTGTTTAGGGGGCAGTATGCTGGTAAAATCTACCCAAATTCCCCAAGTAATTTTACAACGGTTCCCTAACAAAATTATTATAACAATGCATTAAAACTCATGTCAGTTTTAACTCATTTACTACTTCCTGGTAACAAGGGGATCTAAAACTTCAGCAAAATCACTGAACACAGTCTCCAAATTTGCACCCCACCCCTAAAAAAAATCATAAAAGTACTCACATCTTTAAATCTTTTCATAGCATCACCAATTTCCTTGTTTTCAAGGTCAGGTTCTACCAGCTCATTGACAAGATCTGTGAAAAGTTTATCAAACTCTTTACTGTCTTCTTGCTTCTGTTTCTTCAGAACTGGTTCCTCCATTTTATAAACCTGGTGTTTTATCTTCCCTGTAAATGATACCATAGGCATTTCAACTGCACATCCTGCCATTGCAAAGTTGTCAGCACAGCGTACACACGGAAATGTACAAATGTCTAGCGTAATATTAAAATGATCACACAGTTATGAAGTCATCAGCATTTGTTATTGTTTACAAGATCATGTTTTCACTGTGTTCTATTAAAAGATTCTGACATCAGTCATAGAAATATTTGAGGCAGATACAACCAGATTGCTCATGTCATGTGGTCACTCCCTGGTCCTACACAATGTGTCTATTCTGTGACCATGTGTGCATTGTTCTCGGACAATCTTGTGACTTTGTGCATGTTGTGTGCATGTTCAGAGTGACAGAGGTCATAATATATATTATATAACAAACTCTACTTTGTGTGACCTCCACATGTTCAGTCTGGTTAAGTAATCTACCAACACTGGTGTTCCCCATATTTTCATTTTAACCGAGAATTTTCTCAAACCATAACCAAAATGTAAGAGAAACTGTGCAAGAATATCATTCTAAAACACCGGGGAACATTAAGGAAGATAACACCCATTTAAAGATTGAATTTCAAGTTTGTATGACAATTACGTTTCAGAAAAGGAAATTAAGTTAAAAAATAGTCATCTCATGACTACATCAAACATGTTGTACACTGTTACAATCTCAAGAAATAAGAATTCTATTTACAAGAGGATTTTATATGCCATGAAATAAATTCAGATTTCAAACAGATTTTTTGTTTATTACCATGTTTATCAAATATTGATAGTTATGGCACATAGCATTTTCTCTAGACTTTTTGTTCATGAAACTTAGATAATTGGATCAGTAAGGCGTATGGCAAAATGAAATAAATTAAAACGTTGTTATAATTATTTTGGACTGGTTGAGCAACATGTTTTGATACATCTATCAAAGTATGTTGTGAATTGGATCGCAACATATGACTACATTTTTAAAATTCAACACACATATAACTGCTTCCAAACTTTCTTGAACATGGCTGTAAAAAAAAAACACACCAAAAAACACCAAAAAACATGGCTACTTGCATATATTAAATTTGGCTAGGGTTTGTATGAATGCACAGAATCAGAAACGTGTGAAATTAATAACATAACAGAACCTTGGTAATTGTATAGGAATATAAGCATGTGATAAGTTCCATTGTATAGGTTTAGTGTACACCATTGTATCAATATACCAATTCTATTTTGTAATGTATATAATGTTATGTTATTTAAACAATAATGTACGCCCTCCCAGCCCATAATGGACGAAAGCAAACTTTGAACGACATAATGGGCGAGGCGACAGCCGAGCCCATTATGGAGTGCAAAGTTTGCTTGAGTCCATTATGGACTGGGAGGACGTACATTATTGTTATTATTTTATAGTTTTGCCAATTCCAGTGAATTTGTAGACTTGTATAGATAACTACAATAAAACAAAAGTGTAGTTCATCCTCTGGTGAGTTTTGGCAAAAGTCACATTTCCTGTCTTCGACTTCAAGACCACAAAGTCTGCCTGTTTGTGTTTCTATTTTGATTGGCCATTCTAATTTGAGCGATTATGCGTTTTGCACGGGACATTCCTTCTATAATATATATTAATATAAAAACATGAAATAATTAACAAATTATTAATACAGTTTAATAGTGCAGTGGGTTTCTACAATCTCTTTCCATGGAGATTGATCGTATTCGTAGCGCCTAGACGTAGATAAACATTGAATTAATAAATTGATACAAACAAACAAGAAAGACTATTTAACCTAATTTATTTAAAATTCAACTAAAGTTTAACATAAAGGAAATTATTCAATAAATCACTACATGTTATTTATACTATAGACTCACCAGAAATATTCAATGATCTCTCGGCCAATACAGAATTCCAGGCTGGGTATAATTTCGATCTTGACCTAGGCTTCGGTATCCGGGAAAGGTGTACAATGGAAAGTCGGAGAATAATGAATGATCTCACGCCAGCGGAAGGGTCGAAACTTGATTGGTCGATCGACAGATTGCGCGATCGTGTGATTTCGGTTATAACCAATGAATGATGCTGGATGATCACAGTTTCGGGTTTCCTAAAAGCTGTGCAATATTATGCAAGATACGAAGTGTGCCTCCAGGGTGTAACAAAGGGCAAAACTTTAAATAATACACTGTATTGGACACTGGGACTGGCATTTACCACAGAAACTGTCAGACGACCATTACGTAAACTTTAACCTCTTAAAATCCCCTAGCTTCCTCATAGTTCTAACAAAACTTATTTGTAACAATTCTAAAACAGAATAAAATGTGATATTAATTCATCGCAAAGGCATGTTAATTTAACAGTGTGATAAATATCATGGAAATATCGTGGGAAAGCTCTAAATCATTAAGATTCATCAACACTTTCTCCGCACTAATTCTAACTAGCCTAGGTGGTCGAAAAATATATCATTGCCACTCGAATCTCACAGAGGGCGTCCTTTTAGACGACTAAACTAACAATCCCATCCCAATCACAGGGGCGTGTAATATTTCATAGAAGATTGTTGTTTTCCAGGTGTACAGACGTAAATATAACAACCTTTTGATTAATATATATTCCTACATGTAAGGGAATATTTCTTCGTAGTATAGAGATTGATACATTTGTAGCAGCAAGATTCGTACGATATTTTCCTAAGAAAACGACATTCTAAGCAATAAGAAAACAACAATTTATGAAATATTACACGCCCCTGTGATCCCAATCACGGGGAAGAGTGGTAACGCAATATGTGTTCTCCCCATCCGTTTATACGCTTAATACAAGTAAGATTATGCACCGCTTGTGCACGAAATGATTTAGTTCACTAAAGAAACATAAAACCCTGAACATTATTAATATGATTCTCAGTAATTTCCGGTAAACATTATAAATATCACTGAGAAACTTGCATCACCACACCCCCTCATCATATATAGTTTACATCATGTATTTGATACATGTAATTTATTTTTAATTTGATGTACATTGTACGCAATATAATATGGCCACTCCAGCTAGTGGTGAGCTCATTTAAAAGCTAGAATTAAGTTAAGTTACCCACACTGTCATTAACTGCATATCTTTCTTAACCTATCACAGAATTCTGCCCAATAATAAGTTAGTGTTTATTGCGTGAATGAATATTACCCTTTCTTTGAAAAGTGAGTACATGTATTAAATTACAACTAATTAGCATACGACACAGTAAAGTTAGTAGTCAAAGTACGTGCAGGCATGCACTGAACCGTTTCTTTCTTTTGTAAACACTCAAACCAGGGTTCTCTGGCGAATTCGAACAAAATCTCCAAAGAAATTCAAAACAATAGACTCTGCCAATAGTTTTACGCTTTTTGGGCCTGGAGGTCTTTTGAACGTACGCTTCCTACACACAAAAAACCCCCACACATGCGTCGACGACCGACCTGTTGTGGTGCATACTAACCTGTCCTATTCAACTGACAACGCTGAAGTCCCACCATTGTCGCCAAACATGAACCATTCTTGATTTCTGGTCTTAGTTTAGTACGGTATCACTGGATCGATATAAACGTTACTGGTAGAAATGAACACCACCGGCACATTTGACATTAACCGGAAACGTCTGAAGTCACCCTCTCCGCAAAATTGGAAACCACTACCAGCTAAGTGTCGAGGTATGGTGTGATGTCTAATTTCGTAATATTTGTGTAGTAATTTTGTAAATTGGGAAAAACTGACAAGCACTAGTATCAAATAAGCCTGTTTTTAGTTTTAAGTCATACTTACCATGTATACATTTAGTCACTTATAAACCGAGAATCAACTCATATTATGTCCTAATATAGCGCGATGAACCCTAGGCTATTAGAACATTCATAAAACCATTCCTTGAATGAAAGTGAGCTAAACTACCTACGTGGACGATTAGGAATGTTCTATATATTATATAGTTAATTCACACTTTCATTTTGTACCAGGTTAACTGTTAGCTTACAAATGATACGTGATGTAGGTAGTTAACGTGTACGATTGTTAAACTAAGCAATCGACGAAATCTTCTGTCATTTATGGAATTGAAACGAATATATAACTTCATAAACCATAGAAAAACCCTCTTTCTTAGATTATACATTACTTATGTGGGATATGGGTATATGACACTATCATGTCGTGTAGTACTGTCACAGCAGTGTTGACAACATTTTCAGTGTTCCGTCCAGACTATATTATCTATCTTGACAACTTTAAGGATGGTGGGATTTGAGGTCACTAAGTGTTGACTGGAAGTTGTCGTCAATGTTGACAAAAGCTTTTAAAGTCGGACACAACAAGAGAGGTTTTGTTATCAGTATTCACCTTTCATTGGAAGTTAGAAAACGTGAGCACAATTACAAGGTCAAAGAAGGTCATGTCAACAGGTCGCCTTGATAACAGACAACGCTTTCACTGCGAATCCACTGTGTGTTAATTGATGGCCTTATTTGGGACACTCCTTCTGTTATTTAATTAAGATATCACGTCACGTCCGTAGGAACTGAAGGGAACGTGTTTTAAGTGCAACCTGTGTTATCACATTACAGTATGGCTTGACCTTACATGGACCCTGTTTTGTTATATGTTTGTTGTATATAACACAGGAATTCGTTCCTGTGCTGTGATTATGAGCTAAAGAATGTAAATTGAATGAAAAGAACGAATATAAACTAAACAAGTATGTCTATCATGACAGTAAATAGAAGCTTTCACTAAACATGATGTAACATGTTACGTGACACTAAATATGTACGAGAATAATCCGTGACAAATTGCGTCCAACCTAGACTAGCACCAGTCCTTTGGGATTTTTTGTTTTTATCTCATAATATTCACATGTTTTGAATTTGTTATTCATTTCAAATTTTGTAAGGGAAAATGATGTGGTCACCCCCCCCCCCCATTTACTTCTCCCAAGGGCTATACAGGATATCTTTACTGTTTTGCAATCTCTCACTCATGTGACTACTTCACACAAAAGAAAAAGACCAAATTTGTGTTTAAAATATTTATTAAAATAAAAGAGTATGGAGGTTTGTCACACTTGGGTAACTGTTTTAACTGTGCAATAGTCAATTGTGGGTTATAATTACATTTCGCTGTTCTTATTTTCATTTATGAACAGAGAAACTATATATGGCGCGCAATCAAGGCCAAAATTGATTATTACCCACTCAATTTTGGCCTTGATTGCGCGCCATAAGAGACTATGAATGAAACGTTATGTTTACAGCTAGACTGTGATCATCGTTTATTTGTAGTCCCTTGTTTTAGAAGCACGGAAGGTGTAACTTTTTTTTTTTACAACAATGTGAATCTTCTCGTCGAATACCGTATGAGAAAACTATTCTGAACAATCGCACTTTAGATGTGTTTGAATTTTCTACTCGCAGAATTCAAGACTCTTCGTTGGGGAGTGTTGTACGACGAAAGCATAGGAATCAATAAACACTTTCTCCAGGCCTTGAAAAACTGTCCTCGCAGTCAGTTAGTCGCTATTGCCTGTCGTAACTACGAAGTTGGACAAACGTTGGCAGAGGTTTGGGAGGTGGAGAAAGTCCACGATAGCTATGATGACGTTTTAATCGATTCGAACGTTGACGGCGTATACATCGCAGTTACAAATTCACTACATGCATACTATGCAAAGAAAGCAGCTGAACATAGCAAACATTGCTTGGTAGAGAAACCAATAGCAACAAAGGTAATAACTAATATTATGCGTGTTTCATGGGGATTCTTGGGAGTTTTAATATTTATGTTATTTTTCACAGGTGTGTTTTCATGACCAGTGACAATAAAGTTTACTTTCAGTAAAATCCTGGGTCTGAAATACGGTGGCGAACATCAAAACACAGAATCTACGTACGGGTTTTATATTAAGATTATTGAAAACTATTGACCTTTGACCCATACTTTCTGTAATTCTGAGGGGGGGATAACTGCAAGTACGTTTTCACAAGAAATTTGATCTACTATTCAATTAAGGTTTGCCCAATCTGTCACATTAAACTACACTTTCTATCGAAATTACTTTTCCGGACACCTTGGTCAGATCTAGATGTATACCTAGTATCAGTGAGTTTGGCGATACTCATCGTAGACCATGACATCGATCGGAAGTTCATTAGTGTTTGTTTTAAGAGCCGCATTACCATGACCTGTCCAGTATATTATGTCAAAATTTTGAACTCTCTCTCTCTCTCTCTCTCTCTCTCTCTCTCTCTCTCTCTCTCTCTCTCTCTCTCTCTCTCTCTCTCTCTCTCTCTCTCTCTCTCTCTCTCTCTCTCTCTCTCTCTCTCTCTCTCTCTCTCTCTCTCTCTCTCTCTCTCTCTCTCTCTCTCTCTCCTTGACAGCTATCGGATTTGATTGAACTAGAGGAGCTTGCTAAACAAAACAGAGTTGTGATCGTAGAAGGTTATCCTCATCTCTATCACTCTCAGTATCACGCCATTAAACAAGAAATTTTATCTGGTATGTATGAATTCCTTAATTTATAATATTATGAAAGGATTAGTTTATAGTTTATACAAGTTTTATAAAATTAAGAGACATAGAACAATAGAAACCGCAAACGTTGACTGTTTTGATTAATTCATAAATTCAAATAACTTTGCATCTACACTCAAAAAAAAATTCTCGAAATGTTTGTATTAGGGATACCTTTTATAACAGTGATTTTTATCACCAATAACTGGATCGGTACAAAGCCCGCCCCCATGCGACCAATTTCAGTAAAACGCTAGTACATGGACATTTTAGAACTACTAATAAAATTATCATATGTATCATCCAAGTAATATGATGAATGATGTAGTAAACCTGACTTCGTGTTTATCGTCATGTGCATTATCGTCGAAGTTCTTTTCACTAATTTTTCAAAACAACGTTTTCTACCCTGCGTTCACTGTTTACATTGGGGTGCTACAATTAATCACAAGCAAACCAAATGTCTCTACAGGTTGTATAGGGGAGGTCAGTTATATGTATGGCAATTTCGACTTCCAAACCAACGATAATGGCCATGACGTAATCGAGAGAGAAGGCTGTGATAAGGGTGCCTTATGGAACATCGGATGTTATCCAATCAGCACGATGGTTGCATTGATGGGTGAATGCCCAAGGCGAGTGTCAGCAATACAACAGAAAGGATTAAGGTAGACATTCTTTGATTGGCTTAAAGATCATTGTGCTGGATTCCCAAGAGGGACACGTTTGTGAAATTGAAATTCACGAGTTTTCGTGTTTTTTGGCATTTTTCTACTTTTTGATAACAATGACGTTTACAAGTTCATTATCAGCTAAAGACAGAACTCTTTTAAGTCACCAGTAATATCAATATTTTGACCTTTGGAGAGAGAAAATATTCACCTTCGGCCAATACGATAACAACAGATATGATTTATTGAATACGATACAATCAGAAACAAAAGTGGTCCACAAAATTTGGTTATGGAGAAAAACTGTCCAAATATTAATTACTTTTCATTGGACTGACATATGACATTGACATTGACATTGGACTGACATCAAGTTCGTTACTATGTTAATTTCATATTTTATTTTGAACTCCCAGCGGGGAAGACGCCAAGTTGATTGGATGGTTGAAGTTTGACGACAACGTCATGGGATCAATTTCTACCAGCCTAGGGTGCCCAACAAATACATATTTTGAAATAGTAGGAACAAAGGGAAGAATGAAACTCCACAACGATTGGTGCTTTCATCCAGATAGTTGGGACAGAACAAACTCTTTTGAGCTTATCATGGACGGAGAACCTTCAAAAGAAGTGACAGTACTCAGTCAAAATGTCTTCCGTCAACAAATACTCTCTTTTGAAGCAACTGTCCTGGATGGGAAAGCAGCTGTGGTAACGTTGGCAACAAGCAAGAAAATAGTTGCAACGATTGAGGCAATGTACAAGTCTGCCGACGTTGAGGGCGTACCCATGGAACCAAAATTAACAGATCCAAGCTGACAGAGTTTTCATGTGTACATTTTATTAGTCCTGGAACTATGTCTATATTTCAAGACTCTTAAGCGGTATTATGATGTGAATACCAAGCTAATGAGTATGCATTATACGAAATCTTGCCAAAGATAACCAGTGAGAAATAATCAAAATGTCAGTGTAGAAACAGTACTAAGAATTTTATATATGAACATAACGAGGTCATAATATGACGAAGCGTCCAGGATAGGACGTGAAACTGTTGCCATTCAAAAACAACAGCAAGTCCAGTAGGATAGATTATAATTACTTCGTGAATAACGAGGTCATGGTGACACACACTTTTGATAATTCTCAATTTGCCTTTATTATCATTTGTTGAGTGTAAACAATGACGTATGAAAACAGTTGCTCACTAAAATCTCGTTTCCATGGAAACAAACGAGCAATTTGCATATCATGTTTCAACGATATGGATATGAGCTATTGTCCCGATCACCTGACAAAATTCAATATGAAATAATTTCATGCAAACTTCCGACATGTTCGTGCGTTAAATCTTAAATTCACGTGCATACTATGTAAGTTGTAAAACAAACCAAGATGATGTATTGTCTCAATTATTCATCGTTGATGGCGCTATATTGACTCAATTATTCGTCGTTAATGGCGCTATGCGGCTATATCGAAGCCAAGCGAGGTGTGCGGAGAACGACAAATTGCTAAGTCTACAATGTATCACCAGCTGTGGATTGTATGTCTGTTACTGTATATCTCGATTTCTCTTGATTCGAAACTTTGTCGTTCAGAATTTACAAAATTAAGACCACTATGTTACCAATTGAGTACTTCAAGAGTGAATCTGAATCGACATCCTGCCAAGTATTCAACAATATTTTGATAGTGTCTTTAGAAGCTGAATGTTATCAAAAATCATGTGCAAGTTTTTCACTTATTTCTTTTATATATCTTTGACATAAAGTCTGAAAACATTTCCTTGGGTAGTTTGCCATGTTGTTTGTCTATAATTTCCGTCAACGACCTGTAGCTTTCGTCTTCGAAGTCTTGATATACTTTCTTCAAGTTCAGCTCTTCATAAACTCGTTTGACAGATGCAATTTTTTGTTCATCGGCTACACCGTAATTCTCCTGCAAAATATAAATTGTTTTGGCCTTAACAGTGTGACGTCAATTGTTTCAGTAACTTAACGGTGTAGTTCATGTCATACACGATACACCAACAACATATGTACCTAGGTTTATCACTGTACAAATGGAACAATAATGGCAAGTTCGAAACGCTAGATATTTTTGATAATTCTCTCCCGAACTCTGCAACTGTCACCTGTCTGCTTTTCTCCCACCCTGTTCTGTACGTTGTCGCACACTTTCTGACGGACTCTCCTTCTTTCCCGATCTTCTCTCTGCCCCTTTCAAAACTATCCTCTCCTGTCTGTCTGTCTGTCTGTCTGTCTGTCTGTCTGTCTGTCTGTCTGTCTGTCTGTCTGTCTGTCTGTCTGTCTGTCTGTCTGTCTGTCTGTCTGTCTGTCTGTCTGTCTGTCTGTCTGTCTGATCTCTCTTCTGAGACTGTTTGTCTCCCTCCCCTCTCTTTCATTAGGAATAAATACAAACCTGCAGCACGAGTCTTTGACTAGGATCTGCTCTTTGTAATGCTTGTACAACGAGCCAGCTACATTTGTTATCCGCTATATCTGTACCTATCTTTCCAGTAGTTTGAATATCACCATAGCAATCTAAATAGTCGTCCTAGAGAGAATAGAATTGATAGAAATGTTATATTATTTTTAGAGGCTAAAGCCTTATACATAAATGAGACATATTTTCAAGATTTTGTTCTTGTGTTGTTTTACGACAAAAAATGCAAGTATATGACGCAATGCTTGTTAACTGAAACTACCCACTCTCTTAAATGATGTGTTGGGAGTAACAAAAACCACCGTGCCATATTATTGAAACTCTGTAGTCTCTCTAGTTTGGAAGTATCAATCCTAAAAGCCGAGTCTGGGCCACAGGGGCGTGTAATATTTTATAGATTGTTGTTTTCTTGTTGCTTAGAATGTCGTTTTCTTAAGAAAATATCGTACGAATCTTGCTGCTACAAATGTATCAATCTCTATACTACGAAGAAATATTTCCCCTTACATGTAGAAATATATATTAATCAAAAGGTTGTTATATTTAGTCTGTAGATCTGGAAAACAACATTCTATGAAATATTACACGCCCCTGTGGTCTGGGCCAACCAATGAGTAACTTTGAATGACACTGGGTAATCTATTTCCACATGTCAGACGTACGAGTGATGGTGAAATGGCCTTAGTACTTGGCAACCTGGCCTTAGTACTTGACAACCTTCTTTGAAATATTTGACTCCGAAAAACAGACATATTATAATTATTATACTATTTCACCTGTATTTGGAAGTATCGTCCCATTTCTAGAAGAATAGTCTTAGCCACTTCATGAGATTCCTTATCGTTTATGCCAGTCTGGAAATTATCAAAAAGAAGAAAAACCCTTTAAAACAGACTCTTTCCACAGATCTGTGTCTACTGCGGCAAGTTACTTAAATAACATATTAATACGTAGAAATAAATATAATATGTAGAATTCACTGTAGAAGAAGAAGACGTCGTTTATTTTTCTGTTTATAGTAATAACAACAAACACATTCTGCGATATTAAAAGATTAGACTATCAGATACGCCGTGTCACTCCGCCCTCAACGGCCTTGTCGATGTGTGAGGGCGCCACAACACGACGTATTTTGCTGACTAAAATATGAGATTCCACATACAAAGAGTTGATCTCAGTACACCCAAATATACTAATGTGATTGTTAGAACTCACCATATACATTCCTAGGGCTACTGGTAGGTAGAAGGAATAATAAGCCGTCTTCCATTTCACAATGGTGTCATATCTTTCAGGGAAACAATAGTTTTGAGAAAATGTTATCTTATGAAGAATCGAGTGAAGAGGGTCCAGAAACATGTTAATGAATTTAAGAACGTTATCATATCATTATACCCCATAACTGCTCAAAGTCGATACCACTATATTTCCTTCAAAGTTATTGACTCGATATTAAGTTTTTTGGTTTATTAGTCTGTAAGGTACGCCGTGACGGGGCGCCCTCACACATTGGTCAATTCCCCCCCCCCTCACGTCTGTATCGACACGACGTACGTATCTTACAGTCTACGTTTGGTTTGGCATGGATTCTTCTTTCCGTTTAATTTCACTAAGTTTCGTTCTGTGAAACGTACATCCCTGACAAAAATAATATATACTTTTCAACTGTATTCATAAGTTACACACAGAAATTGGCTAACAACGATATGAAAAAAAACAATAACTTATGTAGAGAAAGAAACGTACATATACTAATTTGAAATGATTGTCACATTTACCTTTATAGATATACACAATATGTACACCGTCCCTAAAGTTCCTGAAAATGTGCTTGCTTTACACCAGACAAACAGCACTGGTATACGCTTTCAAAAGAATTGACACCTACCTATCTTGAGTGAATCTAGTCAAGTCTGTGTCTCCAACTGGCGCTGTCATCATATCTAAACTCTGTCCTACTATTGTCTGATAAATGGTCTAAAAAGGAAGATATTGGAATGGCCCAAATTATTAAAGTTATCATAACTTACACCAAATGTAAGAGAAGCATCTTAAAAGTTATTGTACAGTCGGGGGGAGGGGAGCGGTGAAGGGGAGGTGTGATGGTACGCGAATGATGAGTCATCTTATGATTAAATTTCAAATGTTCGGTATTTAGCTTATATATCAATCTGTCTGCTCAATATCTAAGTCGCAATCAAGAAAATGAAAGGGAAGAGAGGAAAAAAGAAAGCCAGGGAAGGGAAGGGAGGAGAAAAGAGGGGGAAGGAGGGTAATATCTTGCTGGGGGGGGGGGGGGCGATATAGGGTATGAGTTGGAGCGACGTGCCAGAAAAAAGAAAACGACTTTTCAAAATAATATTGAAAATACCCTTTAAAAAAAGTTATAATTCTAAGTTGTGACTATGACCCTTACATTACTTTCCATAACCATGGCAACCACATCACTGTAGTATATTATCATTAAATAATACAACAAAGACATATCATTACCTCATGAAATAGTTCTAAGACATCAATATAATACGGTTGATCTCGAATATACTGTTGAAGTATTCGAAATATACACGATTGGATGTAAGACGCGTCGTTTATAGCTGCCATGCCAACGTCACCCTGAAACAAAAAAAATAGAGAATCTAAGGATTGCACCACATATAAATTATGCTTGTCTATACATACAGCAACATGGCATATCCCCTTCAATACGGGAGTGTTCGAAAATTCCATATATAAAGGGTAATAAAAAAGCTATACACAACTTGTGCCCATATTTGCACATTCTTTATAAGGAAATTGTATAAACAACAACAACAACAACTACGATATCCAACATATTACCATATTTTGAAGTCATTATCAGGATAACACAAAAAATGATATCCACCATATGCCCATATTTGGAAATCCATTATAAGGATATCGCCAATACAATATCATGCACAATGCCATATTTGGAAAGTGTGACATCATAAGTCTTCAATTGTCAATTTATAAGTGTTCACGTGACCGGACTGTAACTTAGTACTGAACAAATTGATAGTTCAATGTTTCTTTTTCTCAAGTTAAAGTAAACATTTTAAGGAAATGGACGAAAAGACAATAATTAAAAACATGTAAAATTGAAAGTTTACCTTTTTATACCAACATGGCTGCCCTCGTCTCGTTTGTGATTGGTCCATGACGTCATCGGCGACTAAAAAGAATGCTTGAAACTGGATAATGATATAAAACAAGAACAGCTATAAATTGATAGATATATATATATATATATATAGACAGACAGACAGACAGACAGACAGACAGACAGACAGACAGACAGACAGACAGACAGACAGACAGACAGACAGATAGATAGATAGATAGATAGATAGATAGATAGATAGATAGATAGATAGATAGATAGATAGATAGATAGATAGTGATAGATAGGTGGATGGATGGACAGATAGATAGATAGGTAGGTAGGTAGATGGATGGGTGGGTGGGTGGATGATATTAGTTAAATAAATAAACAATTTCACTATAATAATTTCGAAAAATACAATAGCACTTTAAAACCACATTTCAAATATCATTCTAAATCAAAGGACAAAAACATGTTGAAGTTCCACAGTTACATTTTGTTTTGTACTTGTAGGTTGTAAATATTGCAATTATCATTTTTTTTGTGACCAATAATCATTCAAATGTGTATTCATGTAAATTTCACTCATGTGGGCATGAGCTCCAGAGATATAATGAGTAATACGAAGTTAAAACTTCAAAACGATAATAAGCAGAATGATGTTTTGGTTTAAAAAATTATTTCGTAACATAACTACTGCCAACACGTGACTGTGGTATGACGTCACGAGACTTTCTTACATGTGAAAGGAATGAGATCTTACCAATTCTACACACCACCCTAAAGCCATTGCACGTTTGATGTTCTCTCTTTCCTGTAGTTGACCTGGCTCGGCTAAGTGACGGTAGGACGCCACCACGGTCAGGCCTCTGTTTTGTTTTCCCCACGGGACGTTATAATCCAGTACCTAGTGTAAGAAAGTTCGTTGACCTCAGATATCGCCTATCTTGGAGGTGAAGGCGCTAGTCTAGTTCCTGACGACCGTATTCCGATCTTACACTACGTTATCACATATGTGTGAAGATAATGTAGTGTAAAATCGGAATGCGGTCGTCAGGATGTAGACTATGAAGGCGATTACCCGCCCAATTTCTAATGACCATTTATAGGATGTTTTAGAAACTTTAACAGCCTAAGAAGGACAAATGTATATCAAAACTGATCGACCAGGGAATATTTTTTTCTGAACAGATGATTTTTGATGTATAGTTTGAAATATCATGTTGCCACTGAAACTTCTTAAGTTAACTTGTGATTCTTTCAAAAGCTAAAACTTGAACTTGACAGTTTCAACAAAAATGATGACGTATTAAAATATGGTTCGATAAAATCTCGTTTCATTTGTGTGGTGTTACGTCAGGTGTGTACACAGAGCACGTGCAACAGTTGACAATTCGTCATTTATTGGTGAGATAATCTGTGTGATATAGTAGACATTATTTATTTTAATAAATTTAGATATATCATACGACTTACTATCTTAAATCGCTCCATCGCGTCCGTTGCTTCAAAGTTGTCGATTGTACGTTCGGTTAGAGTAGACGACAGTTCATTGTACAAACCATTAAAGTCTTTGGCGTCGTCTCCTTCATTGATTGTTCTTATACTGGAATGAGACTCGGAGCTGAAATACCTAAAAGGTAGTCTACAAGTACTTTAGAATTTGATTTTTTAAAAAGAAGACCCGACCTAACTAATCAACTTGAGTAAAAGTGTGAAACAAATAAATTAGAATGTATGAGGGCCACCAGTAGCAATATTGCTGTCTCTCTTTTCCATCATAATTAGGCAGATCGACACTTTTATTAGTACTTCAGTATTATCCTTTATCTTGCATATATATGTACAGTTTTACCCATATTCAAACATACGATTACACTATGTGTGTGTATATATATACATACTCATACATACATACATACATACATACATACATACATACATACATGCTTTTTACTATGTTCTTGTAACAACAACAACAACAACAACAAAAACAACAACAACAACAACAACAACTACTACTACTACTACTACTACTACTACTACTACTACTACTACTACTACTACTACTACTACTACTACTACTTCTACACGTAATATTTCACTTAGACATTGTAACAAAACAAAACTGTACATGCTTATATGATGAGTTATACAGGGAAATGTGTTCAAGTAATGGAATATCCTTTAAACCCAGACCTCCTAATTTTTAACCACAATCTGTTTCTTAAATGTTACTAGTGTGTCTATAACATCACGCGTTCATCTTTACACCGAAGTTCTCAGAGAGTGTGATGACTGATAGCGGCTATCCTTGTAATCCTAAATGCAATCACAATTTGTGCTTCGGATCACACACACTGAAAACATTACATATGTACTCATACAGGAAATACTGAGAGGGTGTCAATTTGACAAAATGCACATTCGCAAAAAATATAATACTATTCACGTATAGTGTATATATACAATACAACGACATACTTCGATGGCAAAAAGCAGATATGCAGTACCAACGAGTGTATTGAGCACCATTATCATGAATAACAAACACAACTTCCCTTAGTTTGTGAGAGAACTTAGATATCATTTTTTTTTCAAATGCTTAGCGTTAAAGTAAGTAACGCAAGCAGAGACAGTTCAAGCCTAGATTGGTATGTGTGTGTGTGTGTGTGTGTGTGTGTGTGTGTGTGTGTGTGTGTGTGTGTCATTTAAATCATATCGTACCTCAAACACAGCTTACACGCTAATATATTCTATCATTCTATCAGATGGGTCAATTTTAAGTACCTGTTCAGCAAGTTCCTTCTCTCTTCATTCATGTTACTTCTCTCGGTGTTTTGAATGTTCCTCGGGAGTAGGTGACGTGTTAGCCGATAGTCAAGATGGAGACTTTGTCGTCTTGAGATACTTCGTACACAGCTCAGTGTAAATCTGAGAGCAGATTTGGTCGAGTGGTTCATTTTAGTCTCAGGAGCTGTTTATGTTACCTGTTTGTTGAAACATCACGTGAATATCTGACACCAGAGGTTCTGACGTAGAGTTAGTTTACTGATTACAGTATCCCCGTAATCTCACGTCTAATCACGAGGAATACGTTAACGGAAGCACACAGCGTATTTTTGTTGAAAAAATATCCAATGAAAATTCTGTTAGATTTTAGACAGCCTTCAGTAAGTATAAAGGGTGGTGGGTCAAATTAAAAAAAAAAAATCAGTTCTCGAGGGAGAGCTATAAGGTTTTAGAAAGTGGGATTAGGGGAGGGTCACATTTTACTTTGGCTCATTTTAATGTCTAACTTTGCATTATTTTGTGATTCTGGCATCCCACTGCTGCCACCAATTCCATATCGGTTGGATTTAGGGTTAGGGTTAGATCGGGTTAGAGTTTGGTACCGTACTATCAGAACATAACGTAAATATCGCTGATGACCACCTTGCAGTGAATCTCAGACCAATGTGAGAGTGAATAAATTGTCACTTGTGATGTGATGTGATGTGATGTGATGTGATGTGATGTGATGTGATGTAATGAGAGGAGTGGGTCTAAAAGGAGTAAAATAGGAACAATTGCCAGGTAAATATTGTGGATAATGTTGTGAAGACAGTGGAGAAGTTGACCCACGGTCCGGACAGTGAAAAGAGTGTGTGCATGCCCATCTAGACTTTGTGAGCACCGGTATTGATTAATGCAGTGTCTTCACATGAAGTCCCTGTACATGTTGATGTGGTGGTGGTGGTGGTGGTGGTGGTGGTGGTGGTTACGTGGTGGTGGTGGTGGTGGTGGTGGTGGTGGTGGTGGTGGTGGATGGGAAATAACCACATCCTTCTAAAACTATCAATGTAACATTGCATCACGTGTCTGCATAGATAGAGTGACTTTGAATTTCTTTAAATCAAATCACAAACAAACAAATATATCAGATACCCAAATAGTTTATGCTTTTATTGGAACATTGAATATTAACCTTTGGCAAAAAAAATGTGTGGTTCCGATAACCTGGTCGTCCCTAAGCATTTTTTTTGAACATTTGAAACAAAACGATAAGAATTTCTTTGTCTTCTTTACCAGTGGACCGTCTGTTTTCTTTCCAGCAGTGATACCTGTACACATTTCATCAACAGAAGGGATATACTCTGACCGATGGTTTTGGGTCGATGCAATATTGTTCAAAAATAAAAATAATTAAAACGATAGGATAAAATCACATCACATCAAATCAAATATGTTGCAAGTCCCAGATACCATGGTAACCATATCAGAATTTTGAATAGATAAACAGGCTAGACCTTAGGGATAACATCTTCTATTTTGGTAAAAAAAAAGAAAATGTGTGTTTCCGATAACCTGACCATCCTAGTTAAAGCATTCTCTCAAACCAAAGCTATTATTTCTTCGAAATAATAGCTTTATTTCCAGTAGGAACCGGCTCGTTAAGAACGGTGCCGTAAAACGGTCGTGGTTTGCGACGATGAGTTAAATCCGCAGACCCCAAACGTTTGATTTAAAACGGAAAAGATCAGAACTTTTCGTCTTCATGCACGTCTGTTTTCTTTCACCATTCATTTCTGTAGATGCATACATACATACATACATACATACATACATACATACATACATACATACATACATACATACATACATACATACATACATACATACATACATACATACATACATACATACATACATACATACATACATACATACATACATACATACATACATACATACATACATACATACTTACATACATATGAATTTCATCAAAGTATCACAGAAGGGGTATCCTGATCGACATTTCGCAATATTTTTTTCAAAAATAAAACAATTCATAAAATAAAACGAAATCCCGACCTATCTTCTGATGCCATTATCGGAAACACATAATTATTTTTCGCTTTGACTGGCATTGTATTGTACAGCTTGATCTCACGCATAATCTTGAAACAAAACATCTCTCATATTTTAACTTTATTTGTTCAAACTATCTAAATGGAATAACCCCCCCCCCCTCCCATACGTCAGCATTTCAAAAATATTATTTTTTTCAGGTGTTTGTAGGAAAATTGCACAGCGCCCTCATTATTTGTGCCTTCGAACAAACGAACACACATACAGGAAGTGAACCCGTACGAGTGAATGGCAAGTGACACAGACATAAATATTGTTGAATTGCGACAAATGTAATCCAAAAACAAGATAGAAATATGAGCATCAAAGCTTTCGAGCTAGTACCAGCCATCGAACGGCTACAGCTGATGGGAGAGAAAGCAAAAACAGCGGTGAGTCCATTTTTCATAGCTATACCGGTAGATTCGTTTGCATTTTCAATTTTGGAGCTGTGTGTGTTACGATCGAGAAGGTCCGCCCTCCAACGGTGGTCCATGTAACGTTAAAAGTACACAAATGGTCTTGCGAGATTTGGCTATAGATCGAGAATATTATCAACATTAATTGCATATCATATGATATAGAAATTAATATGATTATGCAAATAAGACGATAATTATGATAACCCTTCTTTAATAACAATAGTTAGTCGGAAGTTCCATCAATACAATTGCCATACATAGATACATACATATACACTGTATACATATATATATGTATCTGTGAAATCTCTACAATATTAAATTTGACATCTTAAATAAAGTGATATATTTTGTAAAATGTAGTATCCATGGTTACAATTGATACAAAGATGTCATTGGGTTTAGATTATACAAAAGATTTAGAAACCCAAAACCTTCCTTTGTCCTAGCTATACTGGTAATGTTACATGCTGATATTCCTGGATTGTCCATTGTTATAATGGGAATATCTACTGGGCCGTTTACCATTTACAGCTTACACATATCCGATATCTATGTTGTCAATTGTGTATTAGAATTAACCAATTCACATAACATAATTAGATAAACTGAGAGCTTTCGACTGCAAGCTGTCTTTGTTGTTGATCGTTCTATTTGTCTTTCTCTTGTGTCTGATCTATTTCTTGGTATTAGGAGATAGTTCCCTTGTCATTTATTTGGTTTCCATCGTAGGAATTCAAGCCATAAATACAGTTTTGTAGTTTTATTTATCATTTTTGATAATCTTGTTTTATTTTCACAGATTGAATGCATAGAATGCTGTGGTAAAAATCTCTATATTGGGTCAAGTGATTGGTGAGATTCAGTTGTTACTGTTTTTTACTATGAATTTAGAACTCCTATAACACAGGGGAATTCTTGCCTGTTTCCTGTTCTCTCAAGATACATCGTTAGCTGGTTATTCCTCCTAGCCCTCGTATTCTCCCACTTTTCAAAGCTCAGATGATAACGGATTGACAGTTCTTGTACATATTGCATTTCTTAGAAGTAAAGTGAAAAATGTTCAATTTCCCAAAACAGTACAGATAAACAAGTAGTCTGCAGAACCAAACTAATGAGGCTACTGAACTACTCAGATAATCAAACTGTTCATTTTACCAAACAGCTGAACTGATTTACCCATTAGGTCAACCAAAAAGTTCAGATAGCCAAATTTTTCAAAATACCCAGATTGTCCAAACTTTTCAAATAAAGATGTGTTTCATAGAAACTAAACATTTCACATAAAAACAAAACATTTGGCATAATTAGAATCTAAACAATCATCTATCACAGTTACCCTAGATATATGCACACATACACTCTACACCATTTAAAAAAAAATAAACAAAAAAAAAACTGAGGCACATCTTAAAGTAGCCATATGGATGACAAAGGTATTTATTTTGGATTTTTAATGTTTAAAACAATTATGTCATATTTTCCTACTTGAAAAAAAATGTGATACAACATAGACAAGGTCCATGTTTATAATTCAATAAATTGCAAAAATCTATTTTAAAAGATGTGTGAAAATGCTGCTATTGTACGTACTATAACAAACATTTCACACACTAGTTAATTTTTTTGGCAATTTATTGAGTTACAAACAAGAGCTTGGTATGTTTTGTTTGACATTGATTTTTTTTCAAGTAGAAAGATATGGTAAAGTTGTTTTTATAAATCAAATATCCAGACTAACTACCCCTTTGTCATCCGTATGGACATTTTAGTATTAAGTAAAATGTTTTGTTTTTTTTATGTTGTAGTTTCGTCATCCATTTTTTACTGGAAGAGAAGACACAAGGAAATGGAAAGGTGACATTAACAAGTAAAAAACAAAGCCATAAATACCTAGCAGTGGTAAGTAGCAATGAATTGGAAGTAAATTCTATAATGTGTAAGTATTGTGGAGTCGTAATGGTCAATTTGTTGTTTTATTTGATCTCATACCTTCATTTTTGCTTGTACTATCACTCATATAATAACACATTTTTGTCTGGTCATTGTTCCTACATCTGACATATTCACATTACTGATAGCAATCACAACTTGTGTATACGGATACCCAAATCAAAACAATGAACCAGAGTAAGATGTGTTCTCATTGGTTGAAAAAAGCATTCATACCAATAAACCACAGTAAAATGTCTTCTCATTGGTTAAATAGAGAAAATGTTGATAACCATGTCTGCTAATGAAAAAGACCAATATTAAACAAGTTCTGAGCATTCAGAACCAATAAACCATAGTAAGATGTGTTCTCATTGGTTAAATAGAGCAGTAAGATGTGTTCTGATTGGTTAAATGGAGCAGTAAGATGTGTGTTCTGATTGGTTAAATAGAGCTGTAAGATGTGTTCTCATTGGTTAAAGAGAGCAATAAGATGTGTTCTCATTGGTTAAATAGAGCAGTAAGATGTGTTCTCATTGGTTAAATAGAGCAGTAAGATGTGTTCTCATTGGTTAAATAGAGCAGTAAGATGTGTTCTCATTGGTTAAATAGAGCAGTAAGATGTGTTCTCATTGGTTAAATAGAGCAGTAAGATGTGTTCTCATTGGTTAAATAGAGCAGTAAGATGTGTTCTCATTGGTTAAATAGAGCAGTAAGATGTATTCTCATTGGTTAAATAGAGCAGTAAGATGTGTTCTCATTGGTTAAATAGAGCAGTAAGATGTGTTCTCATTGGTTAAATGGAGCAGTAAGATGTGTTCTCATTGGTTAAATAGAGCAGTAAGATGTGTTCTCATTGGTTAAACAAACCTATAAACCACAGTAAGATGTCATTGGCAAAACAGAGCATCAAACCAGTATTGTTTGAATATTACTGGTAATGAGAATCAGTCAGATGTAGGGATGGCAACCAAGACAAAACATGAACATGTAACACAAATGGCAATTCAGGGTTATAGGTAACGGATAGTTGACCACTACATCAAATTTTAATCAGATAAGGACAAAAACGAACAACACACTAATGTTATAGTATTATCTGCTTTGTTGTCCATAGAAAAAACCAATAGTTCAACTGAAGGCAGCGTCAGCGTTAACAAGAATATTAGTTCTATGTGACAATACATTGACATTGCTTCATATGATTAACTTAGAGGTGAGTCAGATTTCGTAACGGTAAAGAAGAGTTACAAAGAAAACCAGAGGACTTCAATTTGACTCTAAGATATGTTGGTTTTCTCTGTTTACCCTTACAGAGAGTATCTTACAGACTAACAGATAACCTGAATCTAGACAAAGATTTACAAAGATAACATGTGTATTTCATTTTGAAACCACACATTTAAGATTATAACTAGTTCAGCAGAATTCATTTCTTACAATTTCAATGCATTGGTTTATTTTGACCAATGTTTGATTCTTTTGAGCAACCGACATTGCGTATTGATTTTAATGTATTTGAATTTATTTTAATTGACAAATGTCAACAAACTTATTAAAATTGTTTCTTTCCTTTAGCCAATTATGAGTGGAGCAAAGGTGAAAGGGGTAAGTTTGTGTGTTTGTTATTCATCCTTGAGGAAACAGTAGTAACTTTGTATGCATAACAAAACAAAAAAATTACCAATATCAGTTTTCCATCATGGCATTTAGAGGCATAGTATACCTGGAAGATATGTCCCTCACTTGACCAATCGGTGATCAGCAATCGTTTACATCATGAATATTAATGAGTACAATTTTAGTGCCATGGCCATCATAGCAGCAACAATGAGCTTTCTCATTTATGGAGGTGTTGTACTCCACCACTAGAGGGCACACTTCAATGAGGTACATTGTACTGTAGTTCGGGCCAAATCTACGTCAGAATTTAATCACTATCTGTCACCACTTGATATACCACTTGTTTACTATGGTTCTAGTCTGGGTTAGTTTCTAAACTTTTGATATATCGTCCTCTTTTTATTTTTAGGTGAGTTCATTCTGTGTAAATGAAAACCCAACCACTAGTAATCCATTCAGTATTCAGGTATGTCAAAGTTGTTAATTGCCATCGTGTTGTCATAGATACAATAGCTGTCTTTATTTTGATCTAAACTCTTCTCTCCTGTGTGTCACCACTCTTGTAATCCAACTATTGTACTTACGTTGAGGGCGATGTTGTTCCTTCTTTGTTGTAACCTCTAGATGATATAATGTATATTATCCAGTGTGTTTCTGCTGAATACTGATTTTTCCTTAAACAAACAAACAAACAAACAAGCAAACAAAACAGACAGACAGACAGACGGACAAACAGACAGACAGACAGACGGACAAACAGACAAAAGTGAAAATGGTACAAAATGAAAACAATACAGTTTTACCATATTTTGAAATTTTACATTTTGAAAATACTTTCATTAGGAACTCTCTTAAAATGGTTGGGGAATATATCTCAGAGTTGATCATCACAGTGTTCTGAGACCACTCCCATAAAATCATGAAATAAAAACAAAAATCTCCAAAATGAATTAATGGTATATTCAGTGACCCCACAACATGACAGATGAAGCCATTTCATGAAGTGGCTCCTGACACCCCTTCCCCCTTTTCAAGTGCATTTTGACAAATAGTAAATGATATCATTAAAAAATACGCTCATTCACCCTAAAGTAAACTTGTCAAATTTGAAATCTCATCTTTGACTTTTCCCATTTGAAACTTTTTTTTGTTAAAAAATATGTATACTTTATGCCATAGTTTATGTTTTATCATTCATATGCTTATAATGTATGTACATGTGTTATTCAAACAGGTGTGTGTAGCTACCAAGAAGAAATGTCTATATCTTTATACCGTGACTGAAGATAAAATGAATTTCATCCGAGAAATCACAACTACAGATTTTCCTGTCACAATGGTCAGTCTTGACTTTTATTTTTGATTTACTTGAATTAATATTTATGTCATTTTTTTTTCAAGTGAGGCAAGTGTGAAATGCATGTCATTATTTTGATAAAATGTTTCTGAAAAATAATTTATCATTGAAGTATGAAATTAAAGTTTCGGTAATAACAATGAGCAGGACAACTGTCCTATCTCCAGTAAACATTTTGGACTTGTGGGAACTTTATTGCAAAGTTTGTGTTCTATTGTTGCATATACACATTTTCTGACTTCTTGGAACAATGTTTGTCCATAGCAAGGACCTGTTAAAATGAATGAGGAACAAATTTTCAACTCCATGTATATTGGTTGTCACATATAAATGAAATGTTATTCCCCAATATTTTTCTTCGTTCAGCCAAGGAAAATACATTTGTAATGTACCTTTGTGACTATGAGTCGCTAGACTAGTAGTGACAACCCTTAGGTCACAAGTATTTTCTGGTGGAATAAAGAAAAATATTAGAGAATAACATGATTATAGCAGTGCCAGTAATATGAAAGAAAAAAGGAGAGAGTAATGACAATTTTGAATGTTTTGACTCATATTTTGAACACAGCAGAACCAGTGATGTAGACATGTGTTGTCATGACATGGTGTTCCTGTTTAAAGTGGTGTACACAAGTTTAACTGATTTTAGCATAAATACAGAGAACATGTCTCAGACTCCAAAAAGAAATGTTGCCGTTGATCATTATAATGTTGTGATTCTGTGTTCTTTTCCTATACACATATCAGGACATGGATGCCTACTTTATCTGTGTAGCCCAATCAATACAATATTTCATGATCAACTTTGACACCAATGAATCAACTGATCTATTTCCGTATGAAGCTGATCAAACTAATCCCATCGTCAAAAGAATTGGCCAGGTAAACTTACATATTTATCAATAACTTTGTTGAATTTTTCCCTTTATTTTGATATCTTGTGCAACATTACTTATGTTATTTAGTCATTACCAGAAATCAGTAGGCTGGTTAATACCCGAAAGACAAAAGATTTATATGGTTTGGCCACTAGGAGTGCTGTTCACTTTTTCGACTGCATCTTTTCCCGGTATTTCATGTCAAAAGTCGATAACATTCTTGGCCAGTTCAGTTATGTTCAATATTCTCAAATTTTGATTAATTTTAGGACTCTAGAAATTATTTTACAAATATCATGTTCAGGACTTCAGTGACTGCCAAGTGGTTGGTATCCATGATGAAAATTTGGTGTTGGTAATTCTATTGCATTTCAAGAGTTTATATCTGGTACAATAGTAAGCTAAATTCTGATTGGTACATAGATAGAATATTGTAAGATTAAAGATATTGCAGCCAATCACAGTACTTGTTCTATCATAGTGTAAGGTACTGTTACCATCAGCTAGCAGGCTTTTTGATGGCAGTGCCAAGTTTCACCTTAAATAACCAGAATTTAACAATCTTTTCAAGATGATTTCTTCACTATTTTTGCTTGTCCTTGTCAGGGAGAATTCTTACTAAATGGTCCCAATGCATTAGGAATGTTTGTCACATCGGAAGGAGTGTCACAACGACCACCATTACAGTGGTCTAGTAGCGTCATGGCAACAGGGTATGTCTATCCTTACGTCTGTGCACTGGACGATGAATTTATCACCGTACACAGGTAAGTCTATTATGGGATATACTGGTACTCCCAAATAATGTAATCTGGCTTAGAATGTAGTTGTGTGAACTGATGAATTACAAAAAAAAATTAACTGAAAATTGTCAATAAATATCAATAAAAGTTGGACCTAGATAATACTTGAAAATAATGTATCATAGAAATCTGTAATAAAACAATTATTATAAATATTCATAATATTGAATTTATATGTTTTGTGAAAGAATATTGCCATAACTGGCAAAATTAATTTATTTTTGTTATTACTGGTTATCATTTTTATGGAAACATCCACCTGTTGACATTATTGTTTGCACTAACTTATCAAGAAATCTAAATTTGTAATAAATCTTTATTGAAATATCTCTCTGCGGACATTATTGTTTGCCCTTTGACCTCCAACCCTTCAACCTATGACTGAATCTTTCAACCTTTGACCTCTGACCTAAGCTCTGTATCATGATCAAATTTGGTTATTCATCTTTTCAGTATTCTAGATCAGCAGCAGAAACAGACCATTCCATTTCAAGGAGGTAAACTAATGAATAACTTTGAGGGACGAGTGTACGTAGCATCAAATAAAGAAGTGTATGCTCTGATACCAGTACCGGTTGACAAACAGGTACGTCATTGTCAAGTTCAACACCTGTCAAATCTTTCTTAATGTATGTGTAACTGTCTCAGTATTTATCGAATTACATGATAGCTTGAATTCTAATATCAAAAAGGGTATACTCATATTTTTAGTGAGTGATTGTATATTGGTTGGGGGGTGGGGGGTGGGGTGGGGTGTGTCTCCATTGAGATTAGCCTATAGATCTATAGTATCACTGTTACCATATTATTGATATCCATGTTACTGTTTCAGACACCAAATGTTTGATACTCATATTTCTGTTTTCAGATACCCAATCTTTGATACTGTTTTCAGACACCAAATCTTTGATACTTGTGTTACTGTTTTCAGACACCCAATCTTTCATACTGGTGTTACACTTGTTACTGTTTTCAGATACCCAAGCTTTGATACTCTTACTGTTTTCAGACACCCAATCTTTTGATACTCATGTTACTGTTTTCAGATACCCAATCTTTGTTACTGTTTTCAGACTCCCAATCTTTTGATACTCGTGTTACTGTTTTCAGACACCCAATCTTTTGATACTCATGTTACTGTTTTCAGACACCCAATCTTTGATACCTGCATTTCTATTTTCAGATACAAGCTCTGTTGAATGACAAGCGAGTAGAGGAAGCTCTAACATTGGCAAAGAATGCAAAGAGAGTTGGTATCAATAGAGAGAACTTTCAAAAGGTTGGTTTCCTAGGACTTACAGTTTCTCAAATTATTTCTGTATTTCATGTACTAAAAACAACAGTTCACAAAACTTTGGAAGATGTTTTCAAAATTAAAGTGTCATTTGGTGGATTTGTGAATCATTTTGGATATTTTTAACAAGAATAATTGTAATTGTAATAAAGTAACGTATAACGTACGATGAAATCTGATTGAACTTACACAAAATTCTTTTCAATCACAATCCTGCTGTGTTGAGCTATAAAAATACTCTTATATCTAGTAAGTAAAACAACAATCTCAACTTGCCTAATAATCAGCTTTGATCATCAGATGTGTATATCGTCTGCAGTCTTCTGGCAAACATTCCCTGTTTTAGCTGTAAGTGCACAATGTATTGACACAGAATTGCCAACTTCAACATCAAATTGATGACTTTTTTTAGTGATATTAGTTTTCTGCGCTGTCTTTTTTTTCAGTTGTACTACCGTATTCAACAGCAAGCTGGTTTCATTGAGTTATCACAGTTTCATTTCAAAGAAGCAGTTGATTTGTTTAAAGCTGGTAGACTTGATGTCAGAGAGGCATGTACAGTTATATTACTTCTATGTTGGGTAGTTATGTTTTAATGGTCCACTTTGGAATAGGATTGTAAAATTTTGGTGTGAGTACAGTTCTTTGGCCGAGCTATAGAAAAAGTTGGCCCAGCACAAAAGAATGATCCCATGTATGATGTAATCCTTACAGCTAAAATGATGTCGGCTTAGTGTTTCACTCATGCAACATGACATTTATTACACACCATTAGACAACTTGTAATGCAAAAGAAACACATAGGTGCCGTACACAGTGAGGATGTAGATGTAGTCAAGTTGAAATGTTGATTATCAGTTAGAAAATGAACAATTGCAGCCATTATTAATCATCAAGTCCATGTGTAATGTGTTCATTAGAAGCCTCTTTTTACTGCACTGTGAAAGAATAGCAATGTTTATTAGTGTTCACTGTGATTAGGCAAGGGATCCTGCTGTGTTTATTGTGTCTCAGTTATTGTCAGTCTAGAGTCGAAATATGTCTATCTTTGTGTCAAAAACATGATGTCCCATGAATGAAACACTAAGCCTACATCATTTTAGCTATAGCTGTATACAGGTAACAGTAAATCTCTGACACCAGATTACACAATGAAGTATGCTTTATGAAACACTTCATAAGAAACATCAACACAGCAAAATTGAGATGAAACATAATGATTCCAATAAGGTCTCACACAGTGGCTAACACATATCCATCACAATCATTTGAAGTTTTAGGACGTAAACGTGCTGCCTTCATAGCACACATTTGGTATTACAACAATATAATATAAAGTTGAGGGCGCACTCTCTTATTTTTTTTGTGTGTGTCTTATTCCTTTACAGCTGATAAACCTATTCCCACTGTTACTGCCTTCCAATTCCAACTTCACCAGATCAGTACCTCTACTACATGAGTTTGCTGACATTAATCAAATTGTCAAGTATAACAAGGAGAGGCTAGCTCAGTGCAAAGAATTCTTGATTTCGTACTTACAACAAATAAGGGGCACTAGATTTGCTGTTGGCTACAAAGAGGTATGTTACCATGGAAACTGGCTTTTCTTGAATGCAGTTGTAACCCATTGGGTATATGTATAGTTTAATTGGAATGGTTTGGAAGTTGAATTTTATATTGTTTGGGGGAGGGGGGGGGGGGGCAGATGAGGAAGGGGTGATTGCATACTTAGATTTTATGATATATTTAGAAATATTTTCATGAATTTCATTAGCAACAGACTCTTCAACTTACAGTTTTGATTTCAATACGTTTTTTGTATGACATTGAGTATTGAGGATTGTTGAATACCAGGTTAGGTTGTGAAAACAGCTGAAATGCAGACTTTCCATTTATTACATATTTTAGATTTATTTGAGATGCATTTTAGTTATTTCGGACTATAATTGGCACTCAAACTTAACAATTATATCATGTACTGAATCATTGTTGTGATCCAGTGTGACAAGTATTGTTTTCAGCACCTTCACTTTCAATGGTTGCTAGGCAACCAAATAACAATCTCATCTCTATTTCCACTTCATCTTTTCCTACCATCATTTCACACTCATGGTTGCCAGGCAACCATATAACTGAATCTCATCCGTCTCTCCACTTCATCTTTACATACCATCACTTCTCACCCATGGTTGCCAGGCAACCATATAATTGAATTTCATCTGTATCCCCACCATATTCTTTGGTACCAGGAGGTAGACACAGCTCTGTTAAAGCTGTACTCTGAAATCAATGCACCAGAACTATCTGACCTGATAGCATCTGAGAATGGATGTATGTTTGAAGATTGCGTAGGAACACTACAGAAACATCAACGCTACTATGCACTGGGCTCACTCTATAAATACCATGGCGATAGCGATAAAGCTCTTCAGCTGTGGACGGGGTAAGAAACTCAAAAGTATCAGTAGTTTGACCCATGGCACAATTCACAGCAAAATGTGGTTCAAGCGTCTAGTCCAATTGCTGCACTATGCACAAAATATAAGGTCCATTGATTAAAAAGGAGAACTTTTGGGTTTTTATGGCTTGATTTGTATGAAATATCTGTTATACATTACTCATTCATTATATATCATGAAAGAATGATATTGTCTGGAGAAAAAATGTACGTAATGGTACTCACTTTGTAGTTGTATATCCTTTGTGTACATATGCACTAGGGCTATCGGTGACTGAGTGCTTAAACCACTCTGCCTCTTACCACTGCAGTCGAGGTTCGAACCCACTCAGGGTTTGATTAAATTTACCAGGCTGTGAGTAAAAGAGTGTCGTTCAGTTTTACTCTACTGAACAACGCCCGTTTTCCCCAGGTTCTCCGGTTAACTCCAATGAGGGATGGCCTTCACTGGACTCCTTTGGAGACAAGTGTTTATATACTTAAAGAACTATCCAGTATAAGTGAAGATTATGTAAATTATATACACTCAAAAACCATGGATAAATAATGCAACTCTCCAAAGGATAACTTGTTGTTTATTTGTTTGTTTGTTTGTTTGTTTGTTTGTTTCTATTCTAGGATTGTTGATGGTCAGTACAAGGATCCATCATTTCCAGGTGTAGATTTCATTGTAGACTTTCTAGCTAAGTAAGTCACTCAATCTTTTGTCGTTTAGAAAGAAGCCATATGATTGGCTTGAAGTGGGGGTTTGGGAGAAGCCATGTCATTGGCTGAAACTACTGGATGTTTGTGTTTTAATTTTGGGATTTGTAAGAAGTCATATCATTGGCTGAAGTAATCCAATGTTTTGTATATTGAGTTGGGATCTAAACTAATCAATCAATCAATCGATCGATCAATCAATCAAGTAATCGATCAACCGATCGATCAAATTTCTATAGTGCCTATTTCCAGAGCAATGTTCTGTTCAGTAGCACTGAATGGCTAAAGCACACCATATGCTTTGGTGAACAAATAAGTCTTCAGTTTTAGGCTTGAGGCTTGGTGAATGTCTAGTGGCAAAGAGTTCCATAGTTTTGGAGCAATGAGCGACCTCCATAGGTGATTTGTCTGTAACTTGTAAACAGATTCTTGTTTGTAGAATGTAGTGTCTGACTCACAATTGTTTTTTATATTAACCCTCCATTATAATGGGTATCTGGTAGGATTCTATGAGTGTCGTGTGAAGGATGTCAGCAAGTATTGTATACTCCTCATTGGAGTAAAGAAATCACTAATATAGCAGGTTATACCATTATAGATCTTTACGCCATGCACAATCCAAGTTATTGTCTTTGAACAGAAAATGTGGATTACATACCCTAGTCATTCTACATCACAACAATCTGTGTTTTCATCACTAGTTCTGTGGTACTTGAAATATTGGTCAAAACATTCTAAATCGCCATTATTTTTCCCCAATATTTCATATTTTACGCTTGGATTTTCATAAATTATGATTGAGAATGTATAAATTATATTACACCCTAATATTTTTCTTCATTTTCTTTGAAAAATACTCAAGATTTGGAGGGTTTGTGTCCCTACTCATCTAGCAACTTGTAGTAACAAGACCCCTTAGGCCACTTGTAATTTTCCTTGGCTGAACGAAGAAAAACTTCTGATTGGCCGAGTACTGATACTAATTGTCCTGTTCTCTGCACTTTTACACAAACTCTATACTAGTTTATTGGAATGAGCAGACTACAGAAAAAAATTTGTTTTGTTTTTAGATTAAGTGACCATGAACTAATATGGAGGTATGTTGATTGGGTAATGCAGAAAGATGAATTATCAGGTGTTAAAGTAAGTCAGACTACATGATTATTCTTTCCAAATTTGACATTAAAAAAACCAGACATGTAATCTTTCTTGTGGCTTCTTTAATTTTAACACCCACCCTGCAGTGTTTGTGTATACTAGCTACAACTAGAGTATTTTTTTTTTCGATCAGACAATATATTCACTGAAAATTGTTAAAATACCAATAATTAGACATTGGATATGTAAATTAAGGGGGGGGGGGGTTGATTTTTATCAAGAGACAATACAGCAACAGATTGAAATTGTGATCACATTGCAGTGCTGAGTCAATGTAATGTATAAACAATTTGATGACATTTAGTGTATGTAAACTGACATGATATCAAGTGTACTAACAACAGTCTGTAAGGTACACTATGACAGGGTGGGCTACTACCTTATTTTAGCATACATATATGTGCCGACCTTTGGGGTGCGTTTTCTAGCCCATTGGTCTAAAATGGGGTCTGTTTTTTTTTTTGAGCTGAAGAGTCTAAAACGGGGTCCATTTTGCATTATTTGTTATTTTGCTTGGTCTAAAATGTGGTCCATTGTCATGTACCAAATCATAATTGCCATTAATTGCCCCAAAATGTTGCTTCCCAAGGAAAATGTATTTAGGTCTGAACTTTCATCTTTTAAAAAACCTGTAATGGTCTAAAATGTGGTATTGAGTTTTGGTCAAAGTGGGTCTTAAATGGGGCCTGGTGTTTCCAGCACTGGCCACACATCCCTACCAGAGCTGGCCACTGGTACTGCCTCCAGAATCCATCCATCAACAAAAAATGGTATACTAGGATAGTTTTATGCAGCAGTATTTTCACTTAAGGGTAAAAGCCTATGAACTCAATTTGTGCAGCAACAAATATTTATGAGTATAAACACAGGTAATATGATGAAGTATTTGTATTTCTAACCACATTCATTTATACATTGCAGATTTTCACAGAGAGACCACCTGGTGAGTCACCAAGTGAAAGACTTCGTTCTGATGATATCATTGATTATTTACATAAGTATCCTGGGGCTGTTATCCGTTATTTAGAATATTTAGTCTTTATGAAAAAACTTGAGGTGAGAATTTTCATTTTCAGTATACTGTACAGTGTTAAAGTTATTTAGCTAGAACCTCGTCATGTGGGAATTTTACTCTCACATTTCTCCTACTACGCCTGGCATTTTGCTATAATGGTTGTATAGTCAAACCTAAAATTACTGATTACAGTTTCCTCACAGTGATTATAAAATATGGTAATCATGTTTACATCGTGCAACTCATTCCTCCGAGTTGGTTCTGATCACCGAGTTGGTTCTGCCGTTGATGTCATCTCGCAGCGGATGAATTAAAAACCCAATAACAATTTGCATCTGTTTTCCAGCCATAGCTCCATTCAAGGAATAGGTCGTAGCAAAAAGCCAGGCGTAGTAGAAGAAAAGTAAGAGCAAAATCCACACATACCTAAATTCTAGGTTATATATAAAGTTATAGACATTTGAAAGTAAGGTCAACAGTTCTGGCTTTATCAGCAGAATAAAAAAAAATGGATTTTGATATTTATATTTTGGATACATTACGGGTTGTTTGCTGAATGTAGAATGTTTGCCGAGTTTCATGGGAATACAGTCATTATGAAATAGTGGGATTACACGCAAAGGTGGTATTTGTTGTGAGTACGTCCTCACAGTTCATGTTTACTAATTATTTTGTTTTTATTACTCTTTATTTGTGCAGAAAGAAAAGTATCACACTCACTTAGCAGTACTATATTTAGATTCAGTCTTACAACTCAGGAAGAATGCAGATACGCCAAAGGAGAGACTGGACCTGGCACGGTCCAAACTCCGTCACATGTTACAAACATCATCTATTTATAGAATTCAGCTCATTCTGGGAAAGGTCAAAGAAACTGACATGTATGCTGAATGTGCAATACTCTATGGAAAGGTATGTCGTGAAGGTAACAGATATGACTGTGGCATGCTAAGTATCAATAAGACAAGACAGATGCAAACTAAGCTGTTATCATATAGCATGTATACTGGGTTACATAAATTGGTGATAGCGCTGCCTTGGTGATGCAGATGTAGTTGGCCTGTAATCGATATTTTGCAAACACTAGAAGTTCCCCAACACATGCAACATGTACCGTGGATGTCTAGACCAATAAAACTCTGCATGGGTCTTACTATACTCTGAACCTTTCTACCCTGAGTGTAATCATATCAGCATCCAGTGTAATGTCAGCATGTCACAGTAAAATTGTCAAAAGTGATCTGGCCAGAGTAATATGAGCATGATCGTCATAGCGATGGGGTCAATAGGTTGTGACTTAAAGTGTCACTGTTTGTAAGTGAGGCTGCTGTTGTCAGAAGTTTGTGGTGTATAAAAACATAATTTTACAATACACTTTTAAACACGTTTAGCGAGTCTGCATGGACACAATGTGAATGAGGTATGAAAGCTGAGACTGGATTTTATTGGTCCGGAAAAATTATGTCATGACATAGGGCATCTACAGAACATGTATGTCAAGATAGTGATGGTCTTCTCCAAGTCCAGAGTCATGGCTGAAATCCAAGAACTCTAAGGCATGATTGCACAATGTCGTACAAGCTCAATAAATGAACTTTGTTCATGTAGGACAAACCCTTCCCACTCCCCCTAAACGGAAATTCACAAGTGTGATATTGACATGTTTATATATGATGTAAACCGTGATAAAAATTATAGAAGTCACACCACTACGATCAATGCAATGTAAAAAACATGATGGTAAAGACATTAAAATATTACCGGAAACCCAGCACTGTATATCTCATATTAGAAGTAAATTTGAATCAACTTATCAACATCTTCAGTAGTAAATACAGAACCTGTTAAAAATAAACTAATTTTATCATTGAAGGCATGAAAGTTTTTGAAATTTGGTAAGAAGTGCGAAAATGAAGTTCAGCAATCGCATTGACACTAGACTCTAGACATTCTTGAAGTTGTGATAGTGGGTTGGTTGACCTATGACCTTTTGGTTGACCTTTGACATGTTTATTACCTTTGACCTCTTCAGTTGGAAGAGCATGACAAAGCTTTAAGGATATTGGTGTACAAGTTGAAAGACTATGGAGCTGCTGAGAATTACTGCGATGTCAATTCTGTTGGGAAAGACAAAAACTACAGGAGAAGACTTTATCAGATTTTACTCAGTGTTTACCTAGATCCAATGGAAGGGTAAGTATTGTCATTGTTTACTTAGATCCAATGGAAGGGTAAGTGTTGTTATTGTTTACCTAGATCCAATGGAAGGGTAAGTATTGTTATTGTTTACTTAGATCCAGTGGAAGGGTAAGTAATGTTGTTGTTTACTTAGATCCAATGGAGGATAAGTAATGTTGTTGTTTACCTAGATCCAATGGAAGGGTGAGTATTGTTATTGTTTACTTAGATCCAATGGAAGGGTAAGTATTGTCATTGTTTACCTAGATCCAATGGAAGGGTAAGTGTTGTTATTGTTTACTTAGATCCAATGGAAGGGTAAGTATTGTTATTGTTTACTTAGATCCAGTGGAAGGGTAAGTAATGTTGTTGTTTACTTAGATCCAATGGAAGGGTAAGTATTGTCATTGTTTACCTAGATCCAATGGAAGGGTAAGTATTGTTATTGTTTACTTAGATCCAATGGAAGGGTAAGTATTGTTATTGTTTACTTAGATCCAATGGAAGGGTAAGTATTGTCATTGTTTACTTAGATCCAGTGGAAGGGTAAGTATTGTCATTGTTTACTTAGATCCAGTGGAAGGGTAAGTATTGTCATTGTTTACTTAGATCCAGTGGAAGGGTAAGTATTGTCATTGTTTACTTAGATCCAATGGAAGGGTAAGTATTGTTATTGTTTACTTAGATCCAATGGAAGGGTAAGTATTGTTATTGTTTACTTAGATCCAGTGGAAGGGTAAGTAATGTTGTTGTTTACTTAGATCCAATGGAAGGGTAAGTATTGTCATTGTTTACCTAGATCCAATGGAAGGGTAAGTATTGTTATTGTTTACTTAGATCCAATGGAAGGGTAAGTATTGTTATTGTTTACTTAGATCCAGTGGAAGGGTAAGTAATGTTGTTGTTTACTTAGATCCAGTGGAGGATAAGTAATGTTGTTGTTTACCTAGATCCAGTGGAAGGGTAAGTATTGTCTGGCACCACCAGAAATATAGGAGATTATGTACATCATGCTGGAGAAGTTGTGGGTATAGGGATGTGGGGATGGGGTGGGGTGGGATGGGAGGGGGGATTGTATTTCAGAGCAACGTGCATAAGCAACTTCAACTTAAAGGGGGAACATCACTGCACCACTCCAGGAAATAAAGGTACATGTAGTTTTGTAAACTCTGGGTTCTGGAGAGTTATTTCATGATTTAACATCACATAAATTGTGCAAGATTGCCAAGAAACTCAAAATTGCAACTCTATTTCACCTTCATAGCTCTCATACTGGTCTACCGTAACATTGCCTCGTTGACTTAGCAGACATACATATGTACTAGTTGAACAATGAATATTCATGATTACTGAAATGAAGATAATAAGCACTTAGGAGTGATGAATATTCACTTTTCAGCTAATATGTATGTGTGCTAAGTCCCATGATGCAACATTGTCTTCATAAGACTCAAAACCTTCCTACTGTTCACAAGAAAAAAAAAGTAACTGAATTCCCATACCAAAGACTACCATCACATTTAGCTTCATATTCCGTTTTTTCACATTGTATTTTTCAGACCAAAAGATGCATTAGTTGGTCCAGCAATATCACTACTCAATAGCAATTCATCAGAATTCGATATTATTAGGGTAAGTGTACATATAGTACCCGTGTCAACACAACTAATCGGTAAATAGTGTGAATAGCGCCCTCAGTGTTACAGAAAGGTGTATTCATCTCAGTCCAATATTTATGTATTTTGATTTTTTTTTTTTTAACTTTTTGCCGTTCAGATTGATGTCTTTTTTGCCAAAAGTTACTTTGTCATAATTATATTAAAAATTTACAACTTGCATAATATTTGAACCTCAATCATTATAAATAATTGATTTTAAGAAAATGAAATTACAACAGCAAGTAGTTTTATATATCTGGATTTGTCACAGTTGTAGTAATTCAGTTATTGATCATTGTCAGATCTCATAGGTGACATTCTTTCATGAACTACAACACATTCTCAGATTTTCTATCCAAGAGTTGTACAGGGATGTATGAATACAAAACACAGGGGGGTGACTTTGATTTTCAAAATACATCTGCAAGTGAAAATGTCACCATTTTGGAGAATGTTCTGTTGTATCTACACTTAACTTCCACTCACCATACTATGACTATAAATTACCAAAAGCCAAATTTTCTGTAGAAAAATTAATGTCTGATGATTTCCAACAACATCAATGGAAAGAGAATGTCTTAGGATATGTCAGCTCCTTTCAAAAGATCCAATGAATTTCTGACGTTGGTTGGATTATCAATCAGTTCATACATTGACAGAATTTTGATTGGTTAGACTTATCTATACTTTCTTAATCCAAAATTTTCTTGCCAACCTTTTGGGAATATGTTTGATGTATTTATCTTTTCTTGCACCCGATTACTATCTTTTTTTCTGTGGAAGTGCATTTTAATTCAGTTTCTTTTTTTTGGAGTGCTAATTATTCTAGTATAATGTTAATGTTTAGAATTGTTGTTGCATGCCTTCTGTGACATTACAAGTCCTTTATGGCATTGTGAGAACAGTTGATTGCACAGCAGGGATTTCCTCAACATTTTTTATGCATATAAAAAATTATGTTCATAAGTTGTATTGTAATACCAGGTTTGAGTTTAGTTCATTGCAAGTGATGGCTAAGTGTGGTTCAGTAAGTAGAATACTGCGAGTACCTCATGTATATGCAGCAAGATTTATGACCCAAAAACTTGTAAAGTGTGTCCCGATAAGTATCAAAATCACAGAGTGTTATCAGATCAAATGTCTGCTGTCTGTCTCACGGTTTTATTTATGTTTCTATGATGTTTTTTTTTTCCACATCAGGTTCTTCAAATTTTACCGGACAACTGGTCAATAGGACTTCTGCAGCACTTTCTTTCCAGAGCACTCCGTACAAACATGCACACTTGTAGGGCTACAAAGATTGAGAGAATGTTAGCGAGGGGAGAAAATCTACAACTGAAAGCTCAGACGATACGAGAAACCAGACATCCAGTAGCAATGACAGATGACAGGTAAAATATTTCATGTCATTTTTGTTTGTGCAACGACACTGATCATTTTTTTTGTACCTTGAATTGTGTACTGTTGGATATCTGCTATTACAAGTAGTAGCCATTTGTAATATTGTCGAAATCAGTAAAACTATGAAATTGAATATTTTCACAAGTTGTGTCATAAATAGTTGTTATGCCATTCTATTCATCCCTGGTGACCAGAAGTTGAACAGAACAGTACATTATTGAGCATGATTTTATAGTGCCCTGTCTTCTGATGTTCGCAGTGTTTATCTTTAGCCATATCACAGTGTCTTTCATGGGGTTTGTCACTACATTTGACTCTGGCGGTATTACAGTCTCTTTCCCAGGTTATGTTGCAATGTATCTGTTTCTGTCTGTAACTTTATGATTATGTTTTAGTCTCTGAGTGTAACACAGTGCCTGTCTCAGGTTATGTCACACCGTCTCCAGCTGTATCACAGTTTCTTTCTCAGGCTTTATAACAGTATCTGTCTGTATAGCTGCATTAGTTTGTAAGATACAACTTTCGTGCCATGCTATCAGTAGGCTGAACAACATGGCATATATGACAGTCTATAGCAACATGTTTATATCACAGTGTCTTTCTTGCTTTACGTTACACTGACGGTCTCTGGCAGTATCAGTTCCTTATCTAGGGGATTGTCACAGTATTTATCTCCTGCTGTGTCACAGACTGTGTCTTTATCACTCTCACTCAACTCTGAGTAGTCTCAGTCCTAGACTGTAAGATGTGTCGCTCCGCCCTCACTGGCCGATGACCGATGTATGAGGGCGCCCTATCACAGCATACCTTACAGACTACTAGTATCTCAGTCCTAGCATAGTCCAACCATGTCTGTCAGTGCATCCGCAACTATTCAGCCATCATTCTCATCCCAGGTGAATACAGGTTAAACAGAACAGTACACTCTGACCATGTGTTTATAGTGACCTGTCTTGTAGTATTTATCGTTAGCCACATCACAGTGTCTTTCGTGGGGTTTGTCACTACATCTGTCTCTGGCTGTAGGATGAACAACATGATGTACATTACAGTCTATATAAACTACATGTGTTTATCACTGCCTTTCGTGTGTTATGTCACACTGTCCTTGGCTGTATCAGTTTCTGGAGGATTGTCATAGTATTTAATCACTAAATCACTACGGATTAGGATTAAAATTTACCGGTAGGTGTGAAAACCGGTTTGTTGGCAGAACTATAGAAAAATTTAGTTCAGAACAAAAGCATTATGCCATATAATCCTTATTAAGATAACACTAATATGATGACCTGGGATTGAAACATGGCCCTTTAAATACTGCAGTTACTACTCTATTCTGTGAATGTTTTATTTGTACCTATATGTTATAGACCAAGTTTGGCCAGATTGTTGAATTTGATCTTGTGCCCAGTCCTTGTCAAGACAGAGTCACTGATCTGGGACTGATACGTGCCTGTGTGTCGGGAGGGGGGGGGGGCACCTGCTCCCCTTATTTTAGTGTACGCATATGTACCACCCTTTGGGGTGTGTTTTCTAGCCCTTTGGTCTAAAATGGGGTCTGATTTTTTCAAGCTGAAGAATCTAAAATGGAGTCCACTTTGCATTATTTTAAATTTTGCTTTATCTAAAATGTGGTCAATTGTCCTTTACCAAATCATAACTGCCACTAATTGCCCCAAAATATTGCCTCATAAGGAAACTGTCTATCAACTGTTCAACTGTTCAAGGTCAAACTGTCTGGCCGGAGAAATGGGATGATGTCGTTATCATATTAGCAAATAAAATGCCATTAGAAACATTTATACTTTATAGCCAGGGACCCATACTCATTAAATAATTTGATATTATTTTCTATATTATGTTCTGAGGAACATGAAAACATGAATTCCAGGCTAAAACATGTCCAGGCATATACTACTATTGACCTGTCAAAATTCAAGTCTAGGTCGACACTGTCTTTACCAAAGCTGGGGTAAAATATGTCTTTTGTTGTGGTGAAACGAAATACACACTGATCATGACAAACCAAGGCTTTTTGAAAGTTTTAGTGTGTAATTGTATGAATACATATACATTTTGTCAACTTATGTCTTACTTTCTTTCTTTCTTTCTGTCTCTGTCTGTCTGTCTGTCTGTCTGTCTGTCTGTCTGTCTGTCTGTCTGTCTCTGTCTGTCTGTTGGTTCACCCACCCTATAATGGTCTGTCACTATGTATGTGTTACTGGTAGTCTGACTGATGGTCTTCATGACTCTGTCCATCCATTTGTCTGTTTGTCTGAATTGTCTTATTTAAGCATAGACAATGGAGTAGAAATCCCCTCACTGTCTATTCACATGTCATTTTCCACCAATATTTTATTCTTAATTCATGTGTTTATATCTCAGATCAGGTTGTATCTCTACATGTATCTCAATCTGTGTTTAGGTACCTCCTTCTCCCCCCCCCCCCCCAGCCCATTTTCTCTCTTGAATTCTCGTACAACACCAAATGCATATATATCCACTAAATCAAATGTTACATTTTGTTTATCAGTTTGGTGCACTTCATCCAATGGTACTTAGAATCAACTCCGCCCTACCAACACAGTAAAGTAGAACAATTCCTGTCAAAACCAAGATGGCCAAACCCTGATAAGCATCCGACAAATTCAGGTTGGCCGTATATGCACCTCTTTTAGCCATTCCTAACATGGCAACAAGTGATTTTAACACCTTCAAAATTTGACAATCGGAAACGAGTTCAATCTAATGTACCCTGACCTTTTATCTTTGATATGAATGGAATTTTGGAATGATAGGTTTATTGGATGGGAAAATTGTCAGGTGTGTCTCAGGAGACTCGAAAAAGGAAGCAAATTCTGTGAAATTTAGTGTTAGCTTGAGATTGTAAAAGTAGCTGAAATATTGCTTTAAATCATGATAAGTGACTTATCCAAATAGTTTCTCCATTTTGTGTCTGTACACGTCTGACATAGTTTATCATAGTTTACAATCAGTAGTCAGTCAGCCAATATCAACGAGATATAATCAAACTGATAACACGCTAGGACTTTGTAGTATAGAAAAATGAGGTGGTTATAAAAAAAAAAACCCACACCATGATAAAACCCAAATTTGTTGATACAAACCACGCATGAACCATTCTACGTCTATGTTGAGTTTGTCCCTCTGGTGAGAATGCTCCCAAGTTGACTTTCAGCTGAAGATTTTCTCTTTAGCTTAAGTTAGGTCAGAGGTCATGACATGAGCAAACACACAATGGCTGCACCTGTTTCCATAACAACAACTTTTCAGGCAGCCATTTTGGAGTCAAGTGTGTCAGAGTTCCAGTATGGACTTTGAAAAGTTCCATGACCCCTATGTATCATCAACTTTATATTTTCAATGATGTATTAAAGTAAATATATCTAGTTCTAGAGTTTCGAGAGATGATTGAATAATTTCTCAAGAATACCTATCAAATACATTAGTAGTAAGTCAGATACAAAAAATTGTTCATGTGTATCAAGATTATATTGACAGTGAAATGTGAGGCTCTGACAAAATATATGCAATTCGAAATATTATTGTTAGATGCAGTACATTAGGTTTGTGTACAAAAGTGTAAAATATTTACAGGAAACCCTTGATCCATAATCTCTTATGTAATTAATTTATTACATTTAAAAAACAATAAACAATTGTGTAATAATGTTTGATAATCTCTTGATAATTAGACCTTTTAAAATTACAGAATTATACTCGATGTTTTTTTTAAACTTAGAAAGGAATTTCACAGAGAAACAAATCCATGAAAACAATATTTCAAATTTACAAGTTGAAATATTTTTTCTGCAATATTGCTGTCATTTAATATTTTATTTATCTTTTTCTTCATGCAGGATATGCGAGGTTTGTCGTCGTCCATTCAACGATACTTCCTTCTCAAGGTACCCGAACGGCGTAATCACACACACGCAATGTGCCAGGAATAAAGTTGTGTGTCCAATAACTGGAAAGGTATTCAGTACAAAGAAGAAATCATAGAAGCAAATGATACACTACTTGATTGTTGATAGTTGATTGAAAATCCTCAGCTAGACACATTGTAAGCAGACTGCCCTCTATAGACAATGTAAAGAAATGTTTTCAGCCCTCGCCCGTTGAAGGAAACCGTATGAGTATTTTATTATATCTGAAATATATGAACTGTTTGTTTTGTAGACTATTAGCATCAATTTATATTCAGACTGTTTTATTTTATTCCTGTTATGGTCAACATAAGCTGTGCATGGAATTAAAAAATGAAGAAAAAAGTGTAATTTTCTTTAAGACATGGCTAAGCCTATCCAAGCAACTGTTGATGGATTTATGACCCTGCTATACCTGTTCTGTACATGTATCTTCATTGTCACCATGGCAACTAATGAGTTGGCCTACAACAAAAGTGGCATAATGAACACTTTTCTTTCTAAACTGTGTTTGTTCTGCTAGGTATTTTTAGAAACAATTATATGTTTTTTTTATGGCAGTACACATTATAAAATGTAAACGCCTTGTTTGTTTTCTATCATTTTCTGTCATCATATGTATATATAATATATATATATACACTGATGTATACTGATACAGTCAAATGTTACCACATGTAGGACTTCCAGATATATGGTAGATATATATATAATGCTGTGCTACCTAAAAAGGGAACGATAGTGGCTGGTGCACACCCACTGTTTATGAAATTTTGTCAGATATGGAAAGCTGTCATTTCCCTTTTCCCTGGGGGTTGGGAGGTGGGCGGGGGATAATAGAAGTGGGTCAATTTATAGAAGTGAATTGTGAATTGAATGGATATCTGAGCAAGTAATCATGAATTCTGAGTAACTGAGAGATAGTAGTGACATTGACCTTTGACCCATTGCTAGTCATTCATTGGCTAGTAATGATCTTTGACTCATTGCTAGTCAATTATTAGCAAATGGTGATTGACCTGTGACCCTGTACGAGCCCTCATTAATTCATTGGCCAAGTGAGAAAGGAGCAGAATCTTGTTTAAAATACACACCAGTATTTGATGCCAGGACAGTTCTGGTTTTTTTTCAGTGTTCAAGCAAGTTTTTGAAAAACAAATTTATTATACATGCATAATGTAATCAGCAAATAGTACAGAACTTGACCCAGAGAGTTGGTAATCTGGCGGAACATACTAGCTAAACACAGAACAACATTGTCAGGCCAGACGACCAAGTCGCTGCTACACAGAACTGTACAGAGAAATGTGTTTGTTTGATAACATTGATAAAATTATGATAGTATAAATTTTTTGCTGTTTTCTGAATATGGTGTATACACTTTGAACATGAATGTACATTTTAATATGCAGTTAGCTATTTGACATGTTGAAACAAAAAGAAAGCATGTATATTGCATTGTCTAAAACATGTAGAATAGAACACATACAAGGGCCTTTCCCTACCAAACTACCCAGAGATAGACTAGGTACTAGAAATGTATCTCATTTGAGTTATAATGTAGCTTTATGACTGCAAGAATGATTTATACAGCACTATTAAACTGTTCCATTCTGTATGAACTTAATCAGTATCACCCAACACACGACACCCACTCTCACCACAGATATACGTTGAAATATTTATGAAGAGATTTGTAAACTGATACCTTTGCTTTGGTTTTAACCTCGTCACAGTGACTACTTTCCAAAATCATTTGAAATACCAAATTCTAATTTTTCAGTAAATTTTGGGCCAGTTTTGATTTTCTTTTTGGACAGGAATTAAAGAAATAACCTTTGTTTTTAAATTGGTGCCAACATTTTGGCTGAAAAAGAGATATTTTCACAAATATGTCTGATTTTGATGAAGTAGAATATTTCTTGTGTGAAATTTAGTTTGGAACACATCTGTGCCTTCAAACACAAGAAATGAAGTGCAATTAAAGCACAGGCACTTGAATCAATCTGTATGATTTAAACAAAAATGTATAGTACTATACTATACATTTTTTTAAATACCCAAAGTACCTGATGAGAAACAAAATCTAGTCTGCAGACGACACATACATAAGTTTGGTTTACTCCATTTGAGCAATGATATGGAACATGAAACTTTGCCCTTTTGCCCTCCCATAATAAACAGCTAGAACAATGAGGTCAAAGGTCAATGGTCTAGTCTATCACAGACATAAATTCAGTGAAGTATATATTGTCTACAAAGTGAGTCTAAACAGTGAATGAATGATTGACTGATCTACTTTGTCAGTTTCATAGTTTTGAACAGATTTTTTTTTCTGCTGTTCGCATAATAATGTCATCATCTCTCTATATACGTACATATTTGTATTGTACGTTATCAGAAATTAATTTCACATATAAGAAAAAATGTTCATTGCATTACAATGTATTTTGGCTCATTTCTGTAAACAAACACGTTTGTTTGTTTGTTTGTTTGTTTTTTATTTCAGCACTAATGACTTCCTAGTATTGTGTATTAATTATGCAGAAAAATAAAACATACATCCCAAGTACTTGATTTCTCCAATGACATAATTTCGATAAGCCTGGAATCCATGCGGATAAGGGATTTTAAATTTTGCTTTCCCATTTTGCGTTTGAAGGAAAAACAAAATTCAGAATCCTCGATAGCCTGGATTCTAGGCTATCATTCGATCAATATCACTTGGCAGATTTTTTTATTAGTGTTTGTGTTTTTGACATGAGTCGACATCAATATCTGGTGATTCAAACAGTTTATACTGATTTATAGCCACACAGAAGGGCTTTCTCAAACATTGACATTTTTAGAATGATGTATTTCATGTTCAAATGACTTTCCAAGGCATGAAACTAGTTGATTTGTTTTAAAACTGATGTATTGTTTGATTTATTTCCGTTTTCGATGACTTTCCAAACAGATTCCCCCCCCCCCAAAAAAAAACAAACAAACAAACTTATCATGAAATAAATCATTCAGTACAATTATATCAACTTCAAAATTTCTTTTCGAGATAATTATCCCAATTTTTTTGAAACTGAAGTTTTCTTTGGCTCAATAGATTTCAAATTCTATTAAAATTTTAACACACTCATTTCAATTTTTTTGAAAAGTGAAATTTTCTTTGGCCCAATAGATTTCAACATCCCCATAGATTCAAATTCTATTAAAATTTTGACACTCATTTCAAATTTTAACATTTGACTGAACACAATTGATTTCCAATTTTCCATGTGGTAAAATTTTGTTATTTTTTTCCAAACTGAAACAGTTGAATTTATTCCACAATTTTTTTTTTAAAGCAAGTGAATATTTAATATGAATTGTCTCAAAACTATTGAAAAGGTTCTTAAATGATTTTGATATCAAATTTTGTAGAATTCAAAATTTAATTTTTTTCAAATATCTAAAAAGTAAAATTTTCACATCTCATTTTGACAAGAGGAAGATTTTAACCTGCACGGTTTATAGTGACAGATGTCGAGTACCAAGATGGTAGTGTTCTCATTAAATTTGTACATCTGTTTCATTGCTTACAGGCATCTTCAGTGTTTAAATTTAACCAGTTCAGCAGAATGAGAAGTATCGTTGATATCAAAACTTGATATCAAAGTGAGTGAAATTTGACTCGGTAAAATATCTCGTTCTTGTTTTGATGAGGAACCACGAAATCACTTTGTATCCCTGATATCACAGTCATTATTGTTAAAAATATCAACTTACTCAGATAACCTACTGATTTTCATTTGACCTTCCCTAAATTAGTATTACTAAATGTCATACAAAATCTTCTCGATAATTTTTAATCTCCACATCATAAAAAATTCAAGATATCTATAAAAAAATATATATTATTGATATGCAGACACGGTATTTCATTACATAATTGAAGAACTCTGGGGAGAAAATTTAAGAAAAGTGAATTGTGTTCCAGGCTATGTATAAAGGTCAGAGGTCAAATGAGTTATAACAAAATGTCGAGACATTATTTCAAATTACAGATGCATGTCTGAGACGATGAAATAAAATGTAATATAACATACAACAACTATATAGATGGGAATGTTCTTCATGTACACAAATATGTATAATTTTAATATGCAGGTGTAAACATTATTTTAGCCCCCAACAGTAGTAACTGACCCTGACCTTGACCACAATGTCGTTTGTCAAGTTCAGACCCATTTCACATGATATTATTAGCAGTGTAAGATATAAATGTTGTTTAGCTGTATTAGAGGTCATTGTGGTTCACTATAAGAAGTCCTTGACTTCTCAACTCACAAATTAAAGCTGTTGTTGGTGTGTGGGTTTTCACTGAAGGCTTTCTGCATTAATCACGCATTGTTACAGGGTTAAAAAGTTAATGGAAAATGTTTTACGTTCAAGAACCTGGAAGTCACTAGTATTTGATATTATGATGTGTCAGTACATGTGTGTGTGTGTGTGTGTGTGTGTGTGTGTGTGTGTGTGTGTGTGTGTGTGCGAGTGTGTGTGTGTGTGTGTGTGTGTGTGTGTGTGTGTGTGTGTGTGTGTGTGTGTGTGTGTGTGTGTGTGCGTGCGTGCGAGCACGTGTATGTGTGTACCAGCTATCTTTAGGCTAATTAACTCCTATTAACCACTTGTAAACTTGTGTGCATGTATGTATAGGTGTGCACAATCACTGTACAATATTTTACCTACTACTCTTTCTGACATGTCTATGTTTTGTTATTTTATCACTTCCTCACATTTTAAGCATCAAATCATATTTGAATAAAATGTAACAAAAGTATGTTTAAGATTGAAAAGAAAATCGCAAATTTTGCATAAATATATCTGAAAGGAAATGAAACATATGTACTTCAATGTCAAGTAATTACCAACTAAGGTATGTCAGTCTGTATAAAGAGTTCTAACATCAAAATTTCTTTTTGTTAGAACTATTCAGAAAAATCAATATCTTTGGTGATGTCATAACAGACTTCATGGAGATAATGTCTGAGAGTACAAATCAGGGAATTGTGGGTAAAATATTGTGCAGTACAGTGCTGTATACAAGTTTAAAGTACAAATAAACTGACCTTTGACCTAATTACTGAGCATCATCTCAGCAGTGCATTATGGGTAATTAGGCCCACAGTCAATGATTGAGGTAGACATATACTTACTTTGCTGCCTAATAAGGAAACAACCATGTGACACCTGTAAAGAACAACACTTCTAGATCTAGTGATAACACATTTAAACTCAAAGTGGGTCAAATCAAAACATATTTCAAATTAATCATTTTTGTTTTGTGAAATATGTTTACAAATTTATCATACTTGTTTAAAATGTGAACTATTTGAAAAATAATTAATACAGTATAATAATCTTATCAAACTTCTCCTTTCGTATTAAATATTGCTTTCATTCAGGAAGTCAGTGATAATTACCAAAATTAATTCCACATTCTTCCATGGATATTTGTGGAAGGCTGTCTTCAAAAATTAATTAGTGTCTGGATTCACTTCTGTTTCATACTGTGAATAAAGATGCTAATGATATGAAAAATTGACTTTAACTGAAAGATTGTAATAATATATTATTTCTGGTTTCAATTTGTTTGTAAAATCAGTTTACAACTCAGAGACAATTTACTGTGATTAGTATTTCTTAATCTAGCCTATAGAATCCAGGCGATTTGGAAATTTTGAATTTTGATTTCCCCCTCTTGAATTCAAAACCCCATCCATGCTAACTGTAATAGTGACTATGCAGTCTTTGGACTACTAGCCTGTAGTGATAGTCTGTTTATACAGTATTTCTGTATTCCATGCGATATAAAGGGAATATCACCCTGAGCACCATGAACGGATTACTGGGCTGACACCATATTAAACAGAATTCAACGGTGTAGCACCGTATTTTAAAGACTAATTCAAACACACAAATGTTTAACTTATGTCAGGTTGTGATATATACAGCATACCAAATATAGAAGGAGAAATTGTGACTATCATGTTGATAGTGACAACCAATAACAGCGGCATCAACAACAGCTTATAACCTCTACTAATATGGCAGTATTTGACATGCGAGTACAAGTGTGGCATACTTGGGGCTTGCAGTTACCTCTATGGTCAACTTTCATTTGTGTAGTGAGTGAACATGTAACAGAAAACACCGCAAGTACAAAAATACCCCCGAGTAGCCCGGCACAGTGGTACTCGATCGGCACAGTGGCATGACGTACGTAGTTCTGTAGATATTATGTATGTTTATCAGAAATGGCAAATTTCCCTAAAAATCATTCGGTGCAATCACGCAGTTTTGTGTAAAAGGAATGAATTCGATTTTCACTCATTTGCATATCATTTACATACATGTATGCAATAATGTTTTAGATATTGCACTGCAATGCAAATACCAATAGTATGTATGCACTGTGCACCACTGCACTGTAAGTAATCTCTCTAAATTATTTTTGCAAATACCACCAAATAAAAATGGCTATAAATTTGCACAATCTAACAAGCTAATATTATGTTGTTTGTCAGAGGGACAAATGAATTCACGAATCAAAGTGTATCTATAGGCAGGCCATACAAACTGTATTGTAGCTAGGAATCAATGCAATCTGTCTGCCTTTACTATTTTCATTTCAGCTTAAAGCATAAGAAATTAATATCCAGATATCAATAATGAATTCCAAGCTGTCTAGATGTTGACATATATAATTTGCTGAGTATTAAAACTCAGGATTTTAATATTTGATTTCTTTGGCTTGTGTATGGATGGCTGGATGACAGTCAAACAGGTTGTGAATTCCAGGTTAAGGTAACCTACCTTTACAATGAACAACAGAGTTTTAAAATCATAAATATTTGTCAAAGAGCTCAAGATTAAAAACTGAACACACCTGAAGGACATCCAGGATCCTTATAGCTATCCATGTGATAACAGTTTTGTAATCTATTTCTACAGAGACTTGGCTATCTGGCATGACAATGTTGTTCACTGAATGATGAGTACCTGTATGTCAAGTCAGATAGCCAAGTCCGGGCTACACTGTCAAGCCAGTATGTTAAGTCAGATAGCCAAATCTCTGAGCTAAACTGTCAAACCAGTATATCAAGTCAGATAGCCAAGTCTCTGAGCTATACTGTCAAGCCAGTATGTCAAGTCAGATAGCCAAGTCTCTGGGCTATACTGTCAAGTCAGTATGTCAAGTCAGATAGCCAAGTCTCTGGGCTATACTGTCAAACCAGTATGTCAAGTCAGATAGGCAAGTCTCTTGGCTATTCTGTCCAGCCAGTATGTCAAGTCAGATAGCCAAGTCTCTGGGCTATACTGTCAAGCCAGTATGTCAAGTCAGATAGGCAAGTCTCTTGGCTATTCTGTCCAGCCAGTATGTCAAGTCAGATAGCCAAGTCTGTGGGCTATAGTGTCAAGCCTGGGTATGTCAAATCAGATAGCGAAGGCTCTCAGCTATACTGTCAAGTCAGTATGTCAAGTCAGATAGCCAAGTCTCTGGGCTATACTGTCAAGCCAGTATGTCAAGTCAGATAGCCAAGTCTGTGGGCTGTACAGTCAAGCCAGTATGTCAAGTCAGATAGCTAAGTCTCTAGGCTATACTGTCAAGCCAGTATGTCAAATCAGATAGCCAAGTCTCTGGGCTATACTGTCAAACCAGTATATCATGTCAGATAGCCAAGTCTCTGGGCTATACTGTCAAGCCAGTATGTCAAGTCAGATAGCTAAGTCTCTAGGCTATACTGTCAACCAGTATGTCAAATCAGATAGCCAAGTCTCTGGGCTATAGTGTCAAGCCAGTATGTCAAATCAGATAGCCAAGTCTCTGGGCTATACTGTCAAGCCAGTATGTCAAATCAGATAGCCAAGTCTCTGGGCTATACTGTCAAGCCAGTATGTCAAATCAGATAGCCAAGTCTCTGGGCTATACTGTCAAGCCAGTATGTCAAATCAGATAGCCAAGTCTCTGGGCTATAGTGTCAAGCCAGTATGTCAAGTCAGATAGCCAAGTCTCTGGGCTATAGTGTCAAGCCAGTATGTCAAGTCAGATAGCCAAGTCTCTGGGCTATACTGTCAAGCCAGTATGTCAAGTCAGATAGCCAAGTCTCTGGGCTATACTGTCAAGTCAGTATGTCAAGTCAGATAGCCAAGTCTCTGGGCTATACTGTCAAGCCAGTATGTCAGATCAGATAGCCAAGTCTCTGGGCTATACTGTCAAGCCAGTATGTCAAATCAGATAGCCAAGTCTCTAGGCTAAATTACAACCTAAACAATCATTTTATCAACACAGCAAATGTTACTCTTCTGCTTCATTAAGTTGTATTTACAAAGTGGGATGTCTAGTTTGGGTACCTGTTGTAGTTCAGTCTCGCCAAAGCATATATTTGTATAAGGGGGAAGTATGTGGACATCAAAATAAACAGGATATGTACAGCTTTGTAGAGATTACTCAGGATATATGTGTTGATGTAGTGTATTGATTTGTTAATAATCATACATACAGGTACTCGCCCCGACTGAGTTAACAAAAGTCTGACACGTCATCAACTCCCATCGGTCCGATAGTTATGACTTGATCATTTTTAGTTATGCCAGACAGAAAACTGAAGTGCTAGTATTTTTAAAGATAGTCTGTATTTTGAAATAAGCTAATGTAAAATATCCAAAGAAGTGAAAGATTTTTTTTCCAATACATTTGGTAAACTCCATTTATATATTTATTTATTTATTTATTAATTAAATAGATGTTTAGTTAGTTGTTGTGAACTTAATTTCATTTTCCTAGAGATGAGATAGGCATCCATGGACTGTACATATTATGATTTTTTCACTCAAATCCTGCAAGTCAATCATATTTGTTGTGTTTTCTGAAAAAGCACCCAGTCTTCACTCAATGCATGCTACATGGATATTTGAAGGGACGGAAATATAATTCTGAGTACTAAGATGTCAAAACTTGAATCAAACATGGTTTTTAACTGATACCCTGTCATCGTGACCACAATTTTAAGCTCTCAGGGTTTGTCATACAAGCCTCTAAAACATTGCCCCTATTAAAAAAATATCATTCACTCGGCTGAAGTTTTACAAATATAACTTTACATAATGAAATACCAATTCATTGGCAAACTATTAACCTCAAAATAATTATTAATATGTTGTACATCAATATGGTATCTATCAAATTACATTAATGTGGTTCCAACCAGTAGATGGTACTTTATTTATCTACACATCAACCTTGGTATTCAGAATTCTAACTGTACACTAGATTATACAAAAAATGAAGTATATAGCCACAAATATCCCCGTTTTGATATTTCACATGAGAATTTTATTTCGGTCATGTATTTGATTGAAGTTCTGAAATATAGCTGAAAAGATAGTAGAAGATACTTTTATAAGTTGAATTTGGCATGTTTTACCTCGTTACCTTGACAACCAGACTATTAGGCTGATCTGATTACAGTACCAGTGTATTGTAATAGTATTGACATACAGTGTCACCTGGACTTGGGATAAGTTAGTATGTAGTAAATCATTCATAGCTGTAGACTTATCTCATTGGTTGTCAAATATTCTATAGTTAGTTTGCATGTTGTGAGTAACAGGTACAATTTATGTCCCAGGGGGTGGGGGGTGGGGGGTGGTACCAGTGGCCAACTCTGGTAGGGGTGTGTGGCCAGTGCTGGAAACCCCAGGCCCCATTTTATACCCATTTTGGCCCAAAATCAATATCCCATTTTAGAGCATTACCGGTTTTTTAAAGGATGAAAGTTTAGACCTAAATACATTTTTCTTGGGAAGCAACATTTTGGGAGAATTAATGGCAGTTTATGATTTGGTAAAGTACAATGGACCACATTTTAGATCAAGCAAATCGAAAATAATGCAAAGTGTACCCCCGTTCAGCTAAAAAAAAACCCAGACCCATTTTACACCAAAGGGCTACAAAATGCACCCCAAAGGGCAACACATACATGTATACTCAAATAAGGGTAGTAGCCCCCTTTATGGGTTTATGTTACCTGTTGTGTTGAGGGATGTAATTGTTGTCTACACTGAAGAGAGTCCAATAAAATTCAAACCAGTAACTCTAATTTAATAATCATTTTATAATATTTTTGTTGATTTCATTATCCAAACAAAGATTTGCATACCTGGCAATTTGCATGCACAATATACATGGCATTTTAGAGGAAGGTGCATGCAACATTATGGTGCACCATCATTAGGCCTTTATAATTAACAGCACAGCAAATCCCCTGTAGAGGTTAATAACCTTGCCTAATATATGTAAATCCATGTTAATGTATTCAAATAATTTGCATGAAATGACCAGGGTATTATGTATGCAAATTCCTGTTAATATATGCATGTGATATTTGCATCATAGATAACATCCATAATTATAATTAGACGCAACTGTTGATATGCTATGCTGCATTCCCTGTTATGTCTCTGAAAATGATTTACAGACAGATACGGCATAAAGAAAATTTGTGTTGTTCTGATAACATTTGATAACAAAATGAAGATAAGGGTTTTTCATACACATACTTTCAATGGCCTACAGCTTAATCAGATAAAGTAAGATATCAGGAGTGGGACTTTCAGGCAAGCCGCAAATTCCATATCTTTGTACACAGAAAAACATGTCCTGAAACCATTGTAACCGAGGACATGTGTGGGAGGTCCAGCCATATCAGATTAGAATTACCATAATATGTAGGGGGAAACAGCTGTCTGGCGGAGCTATAGAAAAAGTTGGTAATAATAATAGTATATATTTATAAAGCTCTTTCACAATTTATAATGCCTTTTTTTTGCAATAAATGTTGTATAATGGCACAAACGCCCAATATAAAATTCAACTCCCTGAGGAGCATACAATCCAATGTAGCCTCTGTAAAAGGGCATAGGATTAAAGTATTCGCATATAGCAACCTCTATCCTACCAGGTCCCCAAGTATACACCTGGGTTGACTGGCATCCAGTTATGCTTCCAAGGACTTTAGCCACTCACTCTCAATGGCAGTGAAGGGCTCGAACCTACAAACTGCTGATTTAAAGTCAGCACTCCCTCAATCATGACTCCATCATAGCCATCAAGGTCCTTGGCTTAAGAATAATCCTATGTGATCCTTATGATGCCAACTGATAAGACAACCCTAATGTGAGAGAGACTGTGATTGGACCTTTAAAGGTCAATGTGGGTTAGTAATATTTTCGTTCTAAGCTAGATTAAATCAACTATGAAATGTGGGCGTGAATAACCAAGACAGTAGAAGTGATTGTCTATGATAAACAAGTGTCTTTCGGAGTTATAGAAAGAGTTGGTCCCGAACAAAAGAATGGCCCTGGTAATATGTATAATGCATATGGCTCCATTGATATGATGGTTGGAATCCAAGACTTTGGGATTCAAACGTTGGGGTTTGAATAGACAGACAACTGCGACAGGTTGATCATTTAGACTTGATGCTTAAAATACCAGTAATAGAGTGATTGTGTGTCTCTACAGCAGAAAGTCCACTCAACCTTGGTCCGAGACTCAATCTTGCACTTTCTCAGTTGCTTCTCTAAACCTTCTTGAACTTATGTGAATCTGTAAAATATACTTTTCAACATGTAAATGCCAAACTCGTCCTGGGGTAGAAGAACATCTGAGATATGTGGAAATTACGCTACAGATTTCATTTGACCTTTACCCCTAAAACATAACAAAACTGAAAATCCTTAAAGCTAAAGTAGTTGTAACTGGAAATTTATTTTTCTTTTGTTATTTCAGATAATATTTTCTACTTATTGTTGTTGTACTTGTTTAAAGTATTTATGATTTCCCCTGGTAATCAAACCCTCAAGCATTCCACAATTTGTTGCCCGACAAGTAAATGGTCTGGACTTGTTCCATGACTGTTTACATATGGCATCAAGCCCACCACTGTGCTCCAAGTTTCATGACTGTTTACATAAGGGCATTAAGCCCACCACTGTGCCCTGTTTCATGACTGTTTACATATGGCATCAAGCCCACCAGTGTGCCCTAAGTTTCATGACTGTTTACATATGGGCATCAAGCCCACCACTGTGCCCTGTTTCATGACTGTTTACATATGGCATCAAGCCCACCACTGTGCCCTAAGTTTCATGACTGTTTACATATGGCCATCAAGCCCACCACTGTGCCCTAAGTTTCATGACTGTTTACATAAGGGCATTAAGCCCACCACTGTGCCCTGTTTCATGACTGTTTACATATGGACAGCAAGCCCACCAGTGTGCCCTAAGTTTCATGACTGTTTACATATGGACATCAAGTCCACCACTGTGCCCTAAGTTTCATGACTGTTTACATATGGGCATCAAGCCCAACACTGTGCCCTAAGTTTCATGACTGTTTACATAAGGGCATCAAGCCCACCACTGTGCCCTGTTTCATGACTGTTTACATATGGCCATCAAGCCCACCACTGTGCCCTAAGTTTCATGACTGTTTACATAAGGGCATCAAGCCCACCACTGTGCCGTTTCATGACTGTTTACAAATGGACAGCAAGCCCACCAGTGTGCCCTAAGTTTCATGACTGTTTACATATGGCCATCAAGCCCAACAGTGTGCCCTAAGTTTCATGACTGTTTACATATGGGCATCAAGCCCACCACTGTGCCCTAAGTTTCATGACTGTTTACATATGGACATCAAGCCCAACAGTATGTCCTTCATCCAATTTGATGGACCACTGAAGCACAGCAATTATTTTTGATGCACCAAAATTTGGTGTTCCCCTGTCCCATACTCACAATAAAACACAGTCTTCATCATTTTGACCCATGATAAACAAATTTTGTCTTTTATTTGAGGGCAAACATGTAGAGTGATAATCAACTGATTAGAAAGATTAAACTTTCATATAAATCTATATTATTCACGTGGAAAAAATAAATGAACAATTGGTGAAACATTATAGCAACTGGGGCTTTACATGTAAACAAACAAACAAACAAACAAACAAACAGACACAAACAACCAAACAAACAGACACCGACACAACATTGATTGCAAAAATCAAAACGTTTTTATTTTGACTTGAAAGATTCACCAAAAGCAGTACAAATCATTTCATTGTAGATGTCAGCTTCTTTATATAAATGCAGAATTAAAATATCCACGGCTTCACATTATGCACATCTGAGTACTAGCAAATAATATATAATAATTACATTATGGTATATATATGTTCTGTTGATCTATTTTACGCTATCTATATATCAGAAACTGTGAAAAAGAAAACCGAAAATCAAAAAAACAGCCATGCTTTGTAATGCTGGATGATACATTTATCACATTCTTATAAATTCACTCACATTTGATTTGTTCTAAACTCATCAAAGAGATAACACATGAGGTGCCATGTTGATGGATGGCAACCCCCCCCCAAAAAAAATGCTCCCTCTGTTTCTAAAGTGTATAAATGTTTTGATACTGTTGACTCACCATTAAAACAATCAAGGATAAATGTATAGGTTGTGACAGTTACTTACAAATTCATGAAATAGACATAGAAACGTGAAATATACGTTCACATCACAGTCACTGATCTGTATTGCTTTGTACAAGCCCCAAACTATAACACAGGTTGCAGTGGATTGTAACCATGACAACACACCATGACCTGGTGACCTAAACTTTAACCTTTGACACAGCTGTGCAGCACATACAACTCCTTCACAATAGGATGATGATAATTGAAAACACAACCCTTCACCGAAAAAAAAAAAAAATGTATATCACTGATATTCCTACATCTATGAAAATGAACGTCATAATCCATATATTATTAAAATAGTTACTGTTGGTCATACTTGTAATGTTCCCATCACTTCAAAGATACAGTATTTGTGCAAAATAAACAAACATTGTATCGCAAGAGTTCTTCTTTTTTTTTTTAAATTTAAGAAACGGCTAATCACAACAAAACTTCAAATCGTTAATAATTTTTGTACCATGAAATCACTGTCAAACTGTTAATAAATATATTGCCATGTTGTCAAATTTTCACAAAGAATGGAGAACAATACAGTGAACAACTTTTATCTCAAACTGTCTGAAAAAAAAATGAGCTCAATAACCCCCATCAATAATACACTATGGGTTTAGTCTGAAACGTTTTTTTTAACTAAGTATATTTGGATGCATTTCTATCAGTCATATGAATGTAAAAATTACACTGTCGTAAAACCGTGCACATTGCATTTTTTTTTTTGCAGTTACAGCGTGAAAATTACACTACCTTGATTGCAAGAATGGTGAAATTACAAAATGTTCTCCATAGCTAGAAGAATCTCAGACCGTCTGAGTATGAGTGTATCAATTTGTTCAAAACTCTGAACTTAGGCCGGAATGCCTATGTCTGGCAAGGCTTCCATGCAGAGGCGACAGCAGTCAGTGCGACTCAATAACAACGCTTCGCAGCTATGCTAAGTATGACAATTTGTTACGTATTGTTGATCATGAAATGACTGGTTCTGAGTTGCTTTCCAGGGGTAAATGAGCAATCCTTGTTAATCAGACGGTGGTGTCTCAGTGCAAGCTTGGATAATGGTTACTATATTACTCTGCCCACTTGTAAGGGTTTCTTATCACGACTATCATGAACTTGACCTATAAACAAACCCAGGCTACGAACTTGAATATGGACACCTGTAGTACAATAAAACATGGTCTGTGACATGCTTAGGGCATGTCAAGGTGTTACAAATGCGTTCAACTTTCTACAACTACTGAATATGTATTCTGACTATACGGTGCAACATGCTACATATAATGAGTGCTGGCAAGTCACAATGTAATCAAAAGTCAGAAACTGGTACCGATAGGTGCTGTCAAATCTAACAAACTACTGAAAGTGTTCAAATGTTTATTAAAATTTACACAAATCAAATGAAAAGTTATCTTTAGTGTGTTGTGACTATTCCAAGACAGCATGCTAGTAAAATCTCACGACGTTTCTTCCCTTCAACTGCCATACAAGTGAACAATGAAACTTTTAACTACTTTCCACAACATACGTACAAGTATGGTACATGTAGTACTGGTATTTGTGTGTAATGGTGTACTTGATAAAGAGCTGAGCAGACCTTTATATACCGAACAAATCTTCAAAACTTGACAAACCTGTGTATTCTGAATTGCTCTGAGCAAAATGTGGTCTTGGAGCAAAAATTGGATTGAACCTTGGTATTTTGACATAATCTGTGTCATCTGATGAATAGATCTGAGGATACTGAACAGATTGGGGCAAACCTGTTTAGTCTGCTGAATAATTGAACAGACTTTGGTGTTACAGAAAGACAAGTCTGAACGTTGGTATTCTGGACAGATTGAGGCAAACCTGTGTATTCTGAATAACTAAGCAGAATTTGACTGAACCCTGGTATTCTTCATGATTAGATCATGAAAAGCATCCTTGATATGAAGTAAACTTATCAAGTTGAATTACTCCTGTCAAGAAATACCAAAAATAACACCTTTTCAGTTCACCAAGTTAGGAACTTAGTTACACCCAACCTAATTAGTCCTACTAAATCAAATACCACTGACTACATCTTCAACTCTGTGACTGAACTCCATGAATACAAAGGTCAGGTCAGGTCAGGTCAGGTCAGGTCATCAAAGTACACACGAATGGAATAACCACATCAACAGTACGAGTACCGTCCACAATGACATGAAAACACAGTAAATTACAAGCCGAGTATAAAAATAAACCATCAGGAGAAATTTTTTACAGTCCTATTAGTACACATCTCTGGTTAAACTCTTCATATACATACACACTTGTATCTGCAATCAAAATTTCGGGTTTTCTACGATAATCATATCTCTCTATTCCGTTTCTATCCGTGGTCCTATCACAACTACATTTCCAGATCAACGTAACGTTAAATTCATTTTGGCTGTGTGTGTTTTTTTTTAAAACAGTTCATTGTCTTCACAAATTAAACTGTATCTTACTTCTTATTTTTTCTTTAACATTTTTTACATACAAATCAAGAAGTGTTTTTTTTTTCATCTGCGCAACCACAAACAATGAGCTGACAAAGTCACTCTTTGTGTTAATATTTGGTATTTTTGAAATCATTTACATTGATAATACCAGTATACAAGTACGGCTCTCAATTTCTAATTAAACTTTCTCATGGATTCTCCCCTCCCCCCAACAATGGTATCAACCTGGATAACTACATTGTTATGTATAGATGTATTTGTTTTATTATTAGAAACCACAAAACTGAATTCACACCCCCAAGGACTGTCAGGGGAGAACCTTTGAGTATGTACGTTTCTACTGACAGACCACTGCATTACGGAAAATAATTTTTTTTTTTAAATTCATCAATTCATTTGATTTTTTATAAATTTTTTTTGTTCGTTTTCATTTAATACACTGTAGCATTTGATGCACAAAATCCGAGAAGGAAATTAACGTAAAGAGGAATCAGTCTGTAAATTTGCTTGACAAAACTCAATACATCAGTCATACCCTCGAAAAAAAAAAAGGCAAAACGGAAAGGAAAGAATATACTATATGTTAAGTACTAGTTAAACGTTCTATCAAGGAAAAAACAAAAATTTGCAACAAAATGAATATGTAAAGCAGTCAGCAAAAACAAACCCTTGTATACCCGATCAAAGTGCTGTGGACATCATCTTTTCCATGTAATTCAAAGATGAACATGATTCGTTCAGATGAACATGATTCGTTCAATTGTGACGATCGAAAAAACCCAAAAAAACTTAAACTCATAAAGTAGATAAGGAAATCTATGACTAAAACAGTATTAACGTCTCCAGGTAAGTTTTTGAAGTACCTCATCTCAGCTTTTTTTTCATCTACATCTTAAAACATTATCAGTCTGTGATCAGCACCATATAAAGTCTCTCACACAGTTGGTTTTCAACATAACCGAGCCATGTAAAAAAAAAAACCACACTGTTACATGTTGTTAAATGCAGCGTATTTCGTTTTCCAATCCATTTTTTCGGGTCTCTTCTTCTTAGCCATTGATCTTGCTCGGGCCATATCCATCTCCATTGCAGGGGTGGTTGGTGCCTATTGTGAAAAAATACAGAAGACAACACAAGAGTAAGAAACCAGTAGATAAGAGAATTTGGAGTTACAAAAAAAAAATTATATAATTTCAAAATAGGTCTCTCCTGGCCTGGAAGTATATCAATTTCAAGACACTCAGATCTTTCCATTGAACACTACATACAGTCTTTCCATGGAAGGATTTACAGGAATTGCCATTGCTGACATTTACATATTCCACCAACCTAAATGACTAAGGTCTCTCCCTTGAGACAGGAAAATATGGAAACCAAGCTACACTTGGGAATATAAACTGAGAAAACAAAATTGCCAAACATATATGAATTCTACATTGAAAATTTATCATTTTATTCATTTTTTTTAGATCAATATCATTTCTGTAAATAAAGAGTTGGGGCCATTTGAATTATTGAGATTGTTTCTAGATTTACCACAGTATCACAGAGAAGTGGATATTGAAAAAATGTGATTTTTACTATAAATTTGTCAAGTCAATATTTAGAATGCAAATAAACAGTGGGGTCATATGAACTGTTGAGATTGTTTCTAGACTTACACCAAATCAGAGAGAAGTGGAAGGAGAATAATTATTATTTGTACTCATGCTTAATGTATTCCCATTCTTTCTGTTAATAACAGTGGGGTCATTTGAAATGTAATTTATTTATTTGGTTTCTAGACATCCAAAATATCACACAGAAGTGGATCAGTGTGCCCTCTAAACCAATTTGACGTGCCACTGATGCACAGAATTTCTAGTGACACACCAAAATTTGGTGTTCCCCTATCTCTTACTATGCGGTGACTCATAAGAAATGCCAGTTTTTATCATTTTGATTCACAACAACAAAATTTGGCTATCATTAGTGGGTACACTGAAGTGGATATAGAAAAATTGAAATATCACTATACCAGTATCCTGTCACTCAATATGAATAAGTCACATGAAATATTAACACATATATGGACTCCAGATTATCATAACACCAAAACTGATTGGATAATGTTACGTTAGTCGGTATGATATGATATTTGTCCCAGACTATCAACTATCACTTGTATGGCCTTGAACGAAAAAGACATACAACCTATCATACAGAATTTAAATCATATGAAATATTGATATTAACATTTATGGATTTTAGATTACCCATTTAACATCAACATTGATTTCGCCGAGTTGATAGTCAACACAATACTATAATGCAGCATTGCTTATACCTAGTAACTACATGACAAGGTTCTCTCTGTGTATAATAACCTTTCCCAACACCTAGCACTACTTGAGATATTCTGTGTTTGATCAGTGTCTGCAGAGAGTTAGTAGACAAGGAAAACATTTCAAGCACCATGACTGCACTTTCCTGTTGTAATGCTATCAGTTTACTCTGTAATAGTCTACAGTGTACTGATCTATACTTGTACAATGTAAGAAAGGAAGGTTTTCTTACACAACACAAGATGGACTATCAACTTTCAAACTGAAAATTAAAACGCTAACGACTTCCTCCCTCTGTCATTTCTGTAAAGGTATGAATGTCTTCAATCTATTTTCCATACATCATTTTTTTTTTCACACACGTTATCATTATTTTATAGAATAACAATTCTGATTTTGAACAGTAAGAAATACAAATAATGTAATATTGGTCAAATTTTGTCTGGAAACCATAGTAATATGCTATAATAAATTATTTTGTAAATACGTTGTACATGTTTGTAGTTCCAGGCTGGTTTTGTGTTTTGATTTTCGCCAGAAGTCCCTTCTAAAATTGATATCAAATATACAGGTAACCTACTCCCCCACCCCATGTGTTCAAATACTGGGGCTGCCATATTGCAATTGACTGAAGCATCACTTTTGTTCACTGCTAAGAAGAACAGTATCAAGAGCTTACATCGTACATAACTAGATAATATTGCACCTTAGTTTGATAATATGACCTTTCATAAGTGATGCAGAAACACGACCCGGGATGACCTGATTATTACTCCACACAAAATACACAGTATACATGTATATACCAGCAAAATTTGTCGTAATATATTTCTAAATGTTTTGTTTGCAAATTACATGTACTGTATACTATAATGGTTCCCCTTTGTGTTTACGACTAGTCTGGAACACACGCTCTTTCCAGGTCATTTTAAGTTCTGCCAAAGGAGACATGTAACTGTACAATGTATATACAGGCATTGTCTCAAATTAAACTTTCTTACAGCATGGTATGGCAAACATAAAGTCTATATGCTTGCTATCCTGTTCTTCAATATGGAATGACAATTTGACATACGATAAATGTTAAACATGTTAACAACAACGTCACTTTTTATATTACCGCAGTTTCCCACTGTTCCCAAAAGCAATTTACAATTATTACTATATTACTGGGTATTCAAAACCTAGAATCCAGGCGACTTGGGGATTTTGAATTTTGATTTCCCCTCGCGGGGGAAAGTAATGAATTCAAAACCTCCAACTGCATGGATTCTAGTCTGGATGCCAACGTGGTTTCTATATAAACCACTGGAGGTGTAAATGTAATGATACCGTATAGGAACTAGACTACATGGATTCCATACTAATAGTATATTCAAGACTACAGGTAGGCTATACTTGTCTAACCCTTCACATTCTCATTTACCAAAGTTGGTCATCAAGCAATGTTCTACAGCAGTGTAACGGAATTGTCCTTTACAAATACTATTCTGTTATACTTGCTGGATTTGTGACACTGCCATGCTACACACTCTTCCCAGCTACCAGACCACGAAAGTAGTGGAATCAAGGAACTAGCAATCCATGTGTAGAGTCGACAGGTAGTCTGGTGCCATCCATGGCATTGAATCTCAAAATCTCTCTTTATACTGTACTAAGTTTAAAGCACTCAGATTCTTAGTCTATCTGCTAGACCTTGGATGTTCTTCCGATACAATACGACACACGACCGAACATCGCTATCGAGTATGGAACATCAAGCCCTCACTGCGAACTTCATTCGCTTATAGTATCGAAAGAAAGCCCAAACGTCTAGCAGCAAGACTATCAGATTCTCAGCTAATATGCTTAAAAAATACAACCATCGCATTACACAGCCCAGTCTAGATGCCAACGAGGTATTGAATCATCTCTAACTCTAATTTCTATCTAATCTAATCTAATCTAATAAGAGAGATTTTGAGATTGGATGAAGGATAGCACTAGTTGATACACAGCCTGAAGCTACTTGCCACACCAGCCACATATGTTGACATTGCTATAAAATAGTGAATATTATATGTACTACTACTAAGTAAATTGACTTAGTGTTTTATGGATACTGAATGACTATTGTAAATTCACCTGGTTACAATCTGGGTCATTTCATTGTTGTAAACCTAGTACCAGCACTATACTGTTTCTATACATTGACAATAGTGTGAAAGTGATGGTACAAAGGAGAAGTGCAAACACTCTGGTTTCTTTTATTTGATATTCCTAATTGTGACAATGGATTACAACAAGGTTGTCCACTGCTCACTTTGTGAGTAACCCAATATCTGATTATATAGCTGAGGGAGAATCTTCATACACTATTATACAGTGAAGGTGGAATGTTTACGATCAATGACCTTGGTTTCAATTGAAGTAGATTCTACATATCAATAGGGTTACAGTGGCTTCTTACCACTGTAGGTAACACAAACAGCTCTTTACATTTTATGTTTTACAAATATTACAGGTTGTATTTCCTTGTGGCTCAGATTTGGTTACACACATGTATCAAATTCATGTATCATGTATCAAATCTGGTTGTCATATTTGGTTTATGTCCCAGAGACTGTCATTTTATCTACCACAAGCTAGTGTTTCCAAAAACTGTCTTTTTACTACTGTAGGTGACACAAACAACTTGTTGGACAGTTTATGGCTTCCCTATAAATTACAGTTTGTACTTCCTTGTTGGCTCACATTTCAAAAGTTAGATTCTATTACATGTACATACATGCATGTATCAAATACATGTACATGTATAATACAAAATGTATAAACTCCAGTCACCAATGTTCCTTCTATTAATATCTACATGTAGTATATAGATACATAATTTACACTTGGGTGAAACAAGACAGGTATATCAGATCAGTTTCCAACATGAAATGAGATAGTAATATCAAAGGCCATCATGGGTTATCAAGTGATGTCTATCAGGAATAATTAGAAGTGACAGCTAAGTGACACCTTTTCTAATCAGTATGTGGAGAACAGAGTCAAACGTTTCAGCTGCAGGACCAATTAACATGAAAATGATATCTTATTTGTCACTGTATTAAGGTTTCAAGATGAAAATCGTAACTAGACAATGAATCATCTGGCTCAATTTCAGTGAAAGTTTTAAATATTTTCACTGTTGTTGAATAATTCTGTATTTTTGATCTCTCTTATTAGTGGACTCGAACAGATGTTGATCCCAGTATGACAAGGCTGCCAGCGCTAGATGGGCAGTAACTGATAGGGGATCAGAGGTCAGGTCAGGTCAGATGTTGGATCAGTAGTTTGGTGTCACTTCAGAATATTTCAGAAGTCCAAATTCATCACATTTAATACTATCCATAACTTAACAATGGATGAATGTAAAGTGGTTTTTACACTGATAGGCACTGAATGCTGGCAAATGAATAATGGCTTTTATTTTCAAAATCGTCATTATACCCTGTTTTTTTTATCAGAGTTCCTAGTAAGTACGTAGCCTGTCAAAATACAAGACAGGAAATACAGAAGTGGGTGTAGATGGCTGAGGTCATGATAGCAGAGGATGATTGGTTTGGTAGTTGGTGACAACATTTACAGATTACAACAGGAGCTTTGATAACGTTAGCTAACTATGTATACATTTACATTTTTGTCACAAAACTATGACTACCCTCTAACATATTCAGGGTTTCTGCTAAAGACTTGAAGTGTCTTGAAAGGGGCATGGTTCCAGGTAACTGAGATTGTCAGTGTTGGTCAAAGGGGCAAATCACTGCTGTCAAGCTACATGCATGTATACCCCAAGGGTACATTCATATTCCCTGTATAACCTTTAAAATATAGGTGTGACAAAGGTGGTGTTGACCAATATCCCTGGTTCCCGTCCTACAGTGTGTGTGGTGCCACGTATGAATTTTTTTTAGAAGATGGACAAGCTATGTGTTTATCCTCACCAATTATTAACCCTGGCTTTACCCCTATGTGTAGACTGCAAGATAGTTTATCTCATTCAGCCTGGCTGATAGTGTAGCAGGACTCATGCATCATGTTCTTAGAGACTACATGTACCCCTTTGTCACACGTTGATGATTAATATCACATTACCTTAGCCTTACCTCTATGGCATTGGAGATTAACATGACAGTAATGGACAACTTAATTGATTATGATATATGTATTGATTAACCATCACTACATTACACATACAATGTATACATTTTGATTACATTTGACATGAATAATTGCTTTCCATAGGATATTTTAGGCATGATCTCATCATCGCTCAGCCCATAATGTATTGTATTCACCTCACAGGTACAAATGTACAATGTATATCGAAAGGTTAAACAAAGGTGATGTTAATCTGCATCATTTAACAATAAAAATACCAGAGATATCTGGTCTTATCTGACTTTATTCCTCAGCAATATGGCTATTATTTGTTAATTAAAGGCCAGGGATTCAATCTGAAATTATTGCATAATTGTTTCGACAACTGAGCAATAAGACGTACATCAAATCATTCTTCTGTTCGAGACCAACTTTTTTCTATAGCTCAGTCTGACAACTGTTTTTCACACCTAAATGTCAATCAGAATCTTAACTGACTCAACCTCTGTTTTCACTTGTCAGAAAGCCTAGGCATACTACAGGGAATTGCAAAGAAAAACATGGAATTCAAACCATGTTTTCTATGGTAATACTTGTCAATTAGACAGCATAGGTGAATCCATGACATAAACTATAGACCGTCCAAGTACACTGAAATCAGCTGGTCATTTACACTGAAATCAGCTGACTCTTTCTGGTCTGATGGTACTGTGTTTCTTATCCAAATCTAAGTACAAAGTGTGAATGTGAAAAACAATGAAGTGTATTGTTTACCTCACTTTGCTATAATAATGATCCTCGAAAGGTTTACTGTGAAACATAATACTTTCACAAGTATTTCTTGGTTCATTTTAAAACATAAACCAAGTTATTATCAACATTTGCCAAAAAGACACAACATGTCTTTATTTAAACTGCAACAGTAAATGATCCATCAACTGGTCTATTCATTATTGTGAAATACAATATTTTCATATGCATTCAAATTTAGCAATTATCATTTATTATCATGCAGTTACTTCATGAGTTGTGTTATCAGTGTTACTAAGCTTAGAATCAATGGCTTTGAAAAGCTATCCTGTTTTACATGAAAAGACATGACATTTCTTGTGAGGAGTATGGCTTCCACGATACATGTAGTTTGTACCGTTGAAAGAACATATTTTTATAATGAAACATTTAAAATTGTTCAAATGTACATGTACGTACACAACAAATGGAATGTGTGCATTGATTTCTCCATAGCGGACAAATCAATCTACATGTAATTAAAATATATGAGATATTCAACTAACATTGGCATTTTTATGACTCTCATTTATTTACAGTGAATGTAGACCCCACTATTGACAGTATTGTTTTCTTGAGGAAATTCTCACACAAGTAGGCAGTGAGGGTGACTTGATGTACTCCATTGATCTTATAATGGGAGGTTCTCATTCAGGGACTGACAATAGTCTTGGCTTTTGATGTACTGATGTGTCAACGTCTCTCTGACAATCACCTTTCTTCTCAACATGAAACGAACAGAGGTTACAGTATGGGTGTACTTTTACTTGAAGGTTAAGGTTAGCCATAGAGAGTCTTGAGTCATTTTTCACTGACAGTGACACCGTTCTTGTACATTACACACTGGTCTCGTACATGTACTGGTGAACAAGACAGCCTTGAAGTTGTTCCACACACTGACATGGATCTTTTAGACCAGTCTCCTATACTGATAAACAAGACAGTCTTGAAGTCTGTTCCCCATCACTCACAGATCTTGTAGACTATCCATGTCCTGGTGAGAAAGTCAAGGTCATTGATTGAACGTTCACCCACCCCAGTCTCACCCCAGTCTCGACATGCTACAAGATATTTACACACATATCATGTATTCACATGTTTACATGTGTATAGAATCCGACACTGCATGGATATGCCAGGAATGGAAGAAATCTGTAACCTTTACACACTACACATACATTTATCATGTAGAAACAGAATGACTAATTCCAGAATGACAGAAGTCTGGAGCCTTTGCACTCTCAACGACATGTCATTCCTAGCATCGTCATCCCTAGAATTGTACTGCATGACACATTAACAGGATAGCATAGCATGGATTCAAGGACTGCAATCAGAGTAACAATCTAACATTGACTGCCATGTTAGTAGGATTTCCCACTAATCACTACCCCAACATTACTGAGATACTTATAGTAATCTGATCACTGAATACAAACCAAATTTAATCATGCATAGAACTGAAAGACATTTTAATATCACGACCACTGACCATTAGTGACATTAACATGGTGTAGTAGTAATACAAACGTGATCAAATTAATATTCCCTGTATTCATACTCACGTCACGATCTAAAATCCTAAACAGTATCATTGACTGAACTGGACTAATTGAATTCCAGCGGTGGTGTCATTAAAGTCCAACATTATTGACATGTGGTTATTTTTATAATTTAACTAGAAATCATTACCTATTATGAAAATCTGTATCCATTTTCATCTATCAGGCTGGTGTGTGTGTGTGTGTGTGTGTGTGTGTGTGTCAGCTGTTTACTTTAATACATAACATTGGTAAGGTTCGAAATCAAACATTTTTCCCAAAAAACATGTTTTGATATAATTAATTTTGTGTGATATGGTGCTCAAATTTAACTTATACGCTGGGTAGTCAGATTTAGCCAAAAAGAACTGTTTCAGCTACAATTTCCAGTGGTCTAACAGACTACCACATTATACATTTCGTAGCCTAGCCCTAGATACCAAGTTTAGAAGTCTATGTGCCCTCGACCACGGCTATATGATATATATGATATATGATATGATACGAAATATTATATGATATATGATATGATATATGACGTATATGTAATAATATATTATATGATACAATATACATGATACAATATGATACACATATGATATATGATATACAATATTATAATATGATTATAATATATTATGATAGGATACGGTATACATGTATGATATATGATATATGATTTTTATGTATTCAGAACTTTGGCCTCTATGATGAGATTTAAATTTGCAGTGTATTTATGATGGTATATTTATGACATCCATAAATTTCACAAATGATGAACTCAAATTTCCATTTTAATGTGTTGTGGTAATTTCACAATTTGAAATCAACACAGAAGGTATGTATATTTTTCAAACAATATTGTGTATCCATGTTTCATTTTTAATATAAATGAGATATAAAGTTTATGTGTATTTTTATAATGTCATATTTATGACGTCTATAAATTTATTGAACTGTGAACTAAGAATCACCCTTCACATCATGATTTATGGAGAAATGCTCTCATATAGGAGGTGAAATTTTATCATCACTTTTTAACTATATTTACGTAACTTTTAAAATGTACCACTTGTAATTATTCATTGTATTCAACATTATGTAACCTTTCATGGTAGCTGGTGTTCTGTTAGCTTTAATATTGGTATCTCCTAGTTCCCATTCACACTGTACTTCATACATTAATGGCAATCCTTTCTTGTGTATGTACATGTATGTATGTATGTATGTATGTATGTATGTATGTATGTATGTGTGTGTGTGTGTGTGTGTGTGTGTGTGTGTGTGTGTGTGTGTGTGTGTGTGTGTGTGTGTGTGTGTGTGTTACCTCACTCAAAAGTAGTTATAAACATATCTTTTTTTATTTAAACTTTTACATACAATTCCTAAAAACCCACATCAATTTTTGTTCTTGGTGACCGACATACACTGTACTTCGAGTATATACTTACAGTATCTGTTCAGTGCTCATTGTACAAAATCTCAACTGCCCATGAGAAGGGGAGACATACCCCACATATCAAAATGTATAAAACTGGACCATACATGTGTAGCCTAGAGACTTATCACAGTTTCTTTAGCTATCTGAACCATAGCTAGCCTTGAATACAATCCAAGGAAAGGTGAGAGCCCAAAATGCCCACACAGACTGGATTCTAGTTTTCACCATAGGTAGAGATGGTAAAACCACACTGAGTCTCTCACTAACGCTAGTGAGGAATCCATGGTATCCTATAACCTTGAAATAAATTACATTGAATTGCAGTCTACTTCTCTACCACATGTAACAGGAAATCTAATACCTGTATATTTCTATACATATTTGTTTATCATTTTTGTAGTTAGTATCTAAATAAGTAATGCTGTCACAATACTGGTAGTACACGGATGGCTTTATTTTATACAGTATACTACGAGATGACTTGTATTTACACGTATGTTGGTTTATAAAGCATCTCATTGCAATTAGCCTGAATTCCATGTTGTCATGTTTTAATAGTACAATTCTCTACTAGTTACATGTAGCATGGATCTGTCATGACTTCTAAATTTCTAATTCTACATGAAATTATCATACAAATAACAGACTTAAGCATGGATAGTTTAAGTTTTATCACATCTTTTTCAAAAATATTTTTATATTTTTATTTTTTATTATTAGGTCCAAAAAAATTGTGTGTTTCTGATTACGCTCAATTTTAGAACAGGTGGGGTAGGAAGATTTTTTATTTAATTTTTTTTTTTAATGTGTAGTCTCTAGTTCAGATAGTTATGTTTTCCGTTGATTTCCATATCGTCTCTGTGTTAATGTTATTGGTTTCTTTCCATCATGATGTACATGTACTGTATTACAGATCGGAAGAACAGTTTTATATATTGCTTTTTTCAAGTTGAAGTGAGTTATGTCAGTAGGGTCGGCAGTGAAAAACTAGGTGGGGGTCGAGTAAATGGAACCAAACAATTTTTTGGGGCCTTATAATAATAATAATAATAATAATAACAATTTTTTTTTTTTTTTTTGGGGGGGGGGGATGAGTCGTCGTTATGTTATTTCCAATCAACTTACATACATATTGTACATGTAGGTGTCTGAATTATGGGTTTTTGTTTGAAAGTCTAGGTTTACCCTATATAAGCTGTCTAATCTAGTAATACTTTATATACTTGTATATTGACGGGTTATATTCACCATACCAATAATACTATAATTACAGGTATCAAAGACAACACTATGACTTTGGTATAAATCCACTAGCTTTCAAAGGAAGGCCTGTACTCCCCCAGCCATTGAATAGTATGGTTTCTACATCATGTTCGGTCAAATTGTGCTGTTTCTAGATCCCAACACACTGTATGTTATTTATAGAACACCATACATGCATGTTTGGAATTAATTGCACAAAGCAATTATTTTAGTGTGTGCCCCCGTACCTGTTCCAATATACATGTACAATGAACAATAGTTGTGTGTTACACTGTGTTTGTTTTTTCTTCATCATGCATGGACAAATTTATGCTACAACATCACCACGAACCTACAGCAAGGAGGTACGCTGGTGATGAAAATAAAATGTCACTATGTGTTATGAAAGATCACAAGAGCTACATCTACTAATCAGATCGATAAAATGAAAATTTCTATTCACAGACTCAAAACATTTTCTGGGCATGAATTCTCAAACTTTTTACCTGCGTTTCATCAGCAACATCAGGGAAAGTGTGCCCACTAAGCCAATTTGACGTGCCACTGACACACACAATTTCTAGCGATGGACCAAATTTGGCGTTCCCTATCTCTTACTATGTGGTGACTCACAAGAAATGCCAGTTTTTATCATTTTGATTCACAACAACAAGATTTGGCTATCATTAGAGGGTACACTGATCAGGGGTGTGGCTGTTGGCTGGAATTTAGATTGAGCCTCATCTGGTGGATTTTTATGGCCTCTGATATGTTTTCATTTAAATGTTTGTGTAATAGGTATTCTCACACTTTATCATACTCGGTTTAAAGTGGCTGTATGGATGGGGGATCGGGTATTTATTTTGAATTTTGAATTTATGAAACAATTCTATCATGGCTTCCTACTTGAAAAATCAAAGCGAGACAACATTGACTGAGACTGTGTTTGTAACTCAATACATTGCAAAAAATTTAAAAAAAATATGTGTACAAAGTTTGTTATTCTACATACAATAACAAGCATTTTACACATTTATTAATCTTTTGTAATGTATTGAGTTAGAAACAAGGACTTGACATACGTTGTTTCATATTGACTTTTCATGCCGGAAGCCATAATAAATTAAATTAAAATAAATACCAAATCCTCATCCATATGGCCACTTTAACTCTAAAAATATGCTGACATGCATTTCCAGTAAATGTCACTAAATTTCTTCCTATGGTTATACAGCCTTAACAAAGTTTCATGAACTTGATTACCACTCACTATTTTTAAACTAAACTGCATTTATTTTTCTAATAAGTAGGAAATATTGATTCTGTGAATATGCAGTTGGGAAAATAGTTTGGCAATTACATGCAATTAAACTGAAAATTAAACTAACTGCACAGATGGCAGGAGAGGAACACTGACTCCACCTAGCCTTCTGGCAAATACACTAACAACGGGATATCATAAAATGTATGTTTATGCGTGTATACAATCACATCAAAATTTTGCTGACTAGCAGAAATACCACAACATAAGACAATAAATCCAAACTGTAAACTCTATCACAATATTACTTGTGTCATCAGTGTCTCCCCCCCCCCCAATTTGTTTTTTTTCATAGCATATTTTCTAATTTGCATACGAGTATATCCTTTATGTATATTAGTCTCTATTGTTTAGATCAAAATATAGGATACTGTACATGTCAATCTCTCCTATAAAACTTACTAAAGTGAACACAGTGACACTGTTATGTTCTTTGTAATTTACACATGATTTATTAGTGATAGGGAAATTAGTCTGGCTGGTTAATTTCAAAAATTTTCATATACCAACACCATTATCCTTTACGAGGAACTATTTATAGGCCGAGAGTTGTAACAGCAAATCTACATGTACATACATGTTAATAGATACAGTTTTGTCCAATTTTTTTTTTTGAGTACGAACAAAGGTTCCTGGTAGAGAGAAGATTTTAAACACCTCTCATCGCATAAAACTTGGCTCTAATATCTCGTACAAGTAGTCTTTGGTAGCGCAGTGACTACGTCAACAACTTAGTTGAGTTCCTGACACAGTTTATCATGGCTTCCAATTACCATGATGATTGAATGTAACAGGAAACTGTCAATTTTACCAGATTTCCCCCACTCTGTTATTACATGTTTCTAAAAGCTTCAAAGAATAACAGTGACCTTCTTATCAGCCTCTTACACTCCTAAACATGTTATTTGTAAGTGTAATTAAAGTTATGTCAAATAAGTGTTACATTACATAATGGTGTATACTTTACTAGTAAATATTTCACTCATAAATGTCTGGAACTTTGAAATTTGCTGATGAGAAGCATAGCGATTAGTCTTGTATAGTAAGACCCGGATCCACAGGCACTCGAATCAATATGTAGGATTTTTTAAAAAATGTACAGTGAATAAGAGAAGGTACGAAGGTATTTGACATTTGAACTGCAGACCCTCATTAGCATATACTTGTGGCTTCTGATTGGATGACAGAGCAGCCGGCCGTACGATTTGAAATCAAAATAGAGACCATTTTTAGTGCAAAGTATGCAGCGATGGCAACAACAAGTTATTGTTTAGTACCTTTTAGCTATTCATTAGCTAGATTATTACTTTATATAACATTTTTTGAGATGAAATGTCGTAATCCAGGACGTCCAGCGTTATATTAATGAGGGTGTAATCGGGGTCAGCAGTTCAAATGTTGAGTACCTTCGTACCATCTCTTTGCTATACATTTTTCTTCCAAATCATACAGATTGATTCAAGTGCCTGTGTCCGGATCTGTGCTTGGAAGGTTGCAGAATGACAGCCAAAGATGATTATGTCCACCGTCGGTTGCCGAATCTCAAAAGAAAACCTTATGGTCTAGAAGCAAGACTATGTAGTGGTACATTTATGATACTCACAAGAAATTGTTTTTTTTCTTTATTCTGTTGTGAGCTGTAAACTATATGTATTCTTTGAGAACTAATAAATGAATAATTAATAATATTATTAATTACAATGGTACATTTTTGTAATGGTACGCTCTGTTAAAGCAAATCTATAATCTTTTTTTTTAATCCGCAGTTGAAAGTGCTTGGTACACATGAAACCTAATGAAACCATACTACTGTAAGCTTAATGTTAATGCGTGTCATCAATGGCACAGTTTTGATGATAGTAAGGCAAATCAAGGTGGTTTATACCTCCATGGCCTGATCTTCTGACAATGTTGATGGGCATGATGTTTTTTTTATTCTCAGTACCTGAAATAGCATTTTACCTCATGCTAGAGGGTCAAAATAGAACAAGAAGGTTGATTTATTCTCACGTGCACCCATAGTAATGCATGTGAAGTGCATGGAGTTGAAGTTATGGTGTCGACCAGGATATCGAATTTTCATTATGTTTATGATGCACCTAGGCAGTAATATTCTTTTTCAGGTACAGAGAATTCTACATGTATGTATTCTAACTATGATGTCAAATTATTTACTAACCAAGTGACTAGTTCTGGTCTTTCTACATTGTATCTACAGCTATCTGAACCAATGAGCTTGACATTTTAGACCATGTTAGATCATGTCTGCATACCAGGTTTGTATTCTACCAATAGCAAGTATGGGGTATCATGCTTTGACAGTAAGGAGAATACTACAGGTAGTTAACAGGAAGCAAAAATTACCCCCCAAATGTATCAACTAATCATGGTGAGGGCTCTGGCCATTACACAGCATCCTTGTACATTTTATGACGTGTTGACTCACAGTACCCTGGGTATGACCTTTTGACCTCTCCATCCATAGTGAATAACAAGGTGTAGACAAGCATACCACCCAGGACATGATTTATTGTCCTACTAACTAGGTGTAATAATGTGAACCACTTTCCCACTTACTACATGCTGGTACTCTACCCATGACCTGTCTCTCAACTATACCACAACACTTATGACTTGCCACTAAAAGTCTCACAAAATACACATCTTCATGAACTTTTGAACTACCAGTTTTTCAAAATTTGCAAAGAGTATTGTGTATTTCGACGGCAATAACCTGTCTAAGTTCACTCTTCCAGTAGTTCAATTAGTGTTCCATCAGCAGTGAATATCACTGGACATAGGAAATTAACAATACATAATAGCCAAGTGGACATGTTATCCTATTCAACTGTCTTGCTACATGACAATGCAACGGTCAATAGAATTTACTTAATGCATTAAAAGCCTGCCAAGAGGGAACTATTGATTTTCAGACATGGCAGGAATAAATCAACTCTTAATAACTGCATCAAAAGCGGACCTTGTAATGTTTTACAACTATGTTATAAATCTTACGTTTCTTTGCTCAGTTCTCCTGGCGCTTGCCTTCTTACAACACGCTATCTTCCCATATGACGTGTTGCCATTCCTACATCAAACTGAGACTTGTTGAGATTATTTCCTCTGTATAATGAGATTGGGATTACACACTTAAGTGCACCAGTGGATTGATATGTATTTATTCTTTTCCCTAAAGGAAGTGACTGACTATGTTGTGGATGATAATCATTTTCAAGGCTACACTATTTACCTTTGTACAGGTGTGCACTATCTACTTTACCTATGGACTGAATTCTGTCATGGCTTGCACATTGATTACTTCGTAAATGTTCTGTTCTGTTCTGTTCTACAGTAAAGCATGGAATCTTTGCCATTTAAATGCTGCCCTGTTGTACAGTACACCGGGGCAGTTTACAATCCATACAATCTGGTTCTGCAGTATACCGAGGTAGCAGTTTGGGTTCTACAATATATCACATGTAGCATTGCCATTTGTAGCCTGGAATCTATGCGGTTCTGTGTTACAGTATTATGATGGCTATAGTAAATTGCAGACTTGGATCTATTCCATTTTTTTACAGTATGGTGAAACTATTTGTGGCATCCATGCTTTTCTGTTCTACAGTATATCATGGCTCTTCATAGCATGAATCCATGTTGTCTGTGGAATCTATCTTTTTTAAGTTATACGATACAGATATTAAATTCATGCTGTCCTGCTAAATGAAAGACAGCAGGTGAGCACAGAAAAGCATGGATTTGTTACTAACTGCTACATACAAATGGACCAAAACTGCACCAAAACAGTCGATCACACCCACACAATGAATCAAAGAAAGTCAGTCATTCTTACGTTGAGTAATTTGCACAGCACGTCTATTCTAAGAAAGAAATGGCTGACTGCAGGACAAGGTCGCTACTCAAAAAACAAGATGGAGTGAATTAAAATAGTATGGAAGGCTTGAAATGGTCAGACTAAGAGATTCTTCAGGTCAAGTGTTTATTTTTAAGAAAAGAAATCTGTATTTGGTGTGACAGTTTGGGTATCCTTTGAACTGAGAGACCATTATATGATTAGCACATAGCTATTTCAAGTACTGGACACATGGCTATTGTGTTCTCTTCACACAACGACACCATTACAGAGGCAGTCGTGAAAATTACAGTCAACTGTAGGCTGCCTACTTTTTCTCAACATTACACTGAGCAGAAGATGTGACATTGAGAGAGAAAGGATTTCCAGACAGATCTGCCACTTCACAGACTGTCTGTCGTGAAAATTAGTCGGCTGACAACTTTTTCTCTACGTTATTTACACTTTTAAAGCAGAATTGACACGAAGAAAAGAAAAGATTTCCAGGCCATGGCTGTGTATGAGTGTAGTCTTCAGGACAACTGCAGAATGATTTACTTCATGTTTGATATTTTCCTGTTTTCAGCATTAAGTACAAGTATAAATTAGTATACCCTAACATTGTGACATTCGACATCTTTCATACGACATTTCCCTTTGCAGCTGGAAAATCACCAGGGACGGCATTTGTGAAATATCACAGTAATCTTACAAAAACATTTAAATGTCAATGCGTCAATCCAGTGCCTCACTGCAGGCAAAATCCACCATTCTGTTGAATTGGACCAAGTTGCCATGGCAACAAAGGAGTGCTGCTAGGTAACTGACTGATCAAGTGAAATGATATGGTACACTGTAGTGTCGGTATTGTATAGATGACTACTTTCCTATTCAGTGAACTTTCAAGAAATATACGCGTAGAGCCTACAAACCAATCAGTAAAATCTTCATCTGAATAGTACAGATAGCTAATTTGTGCAAGACCCTGAGGTGAATTTATCTGATTTCATAGAAATATAGCATAAACCCTTTTTTTTTGAGAAACACTGATTGTTAACCAAAATCTTAAATGAATGAGAACAAATTAATTCTAACTACTTCTCAAAAAAAAGAGAGAGATACATGTACCTCTTATTCCAACTATTTCTCAAACTAAAAAAGACACTGCTTTCTTATTTCTACATTGACGAAATATTCAATGTTGAAAACTGCTTATATTCATGCTGCACATCATTGATATTCTGAAAGCGAATCTTGCATGTATAGCCCTGGGTTGTCTCAAATGCTTTGCTTGTATCTGAACCAGGAAAAAGACTGTTAAAGTGGGCACTTACCGGTACTTCAGCATATTTCAATTCTATCCCCTACCCTAAAATCAATTTATCTATATCTGCATTATACGTGTCGATGAAAGGCTACTTTTTTTTTAAAATGATGTCAGATTTGTAAAACTAGGAATAATGACAGGAATTGAATCACTGAGTGAGAATATATAATGACACAAAAGAGTGCTGGCTATATTAAACTAAGGTAGAAAACAAATTCTGTCATTTTCAATTTATCACCTTTTACTTCCTGAACACTTTGGCCTGAGATTAGTCAGTCAGTCAGTCGTCATTGACCATTTTCGATCATGGCTGACCCTCTTCACAAAATGGTCACACCAACTAGTTAGATTTAGTGCCCTGACAAGTCAGACAGGTATCAGTTTGGTGTTGTTTATGAGAGAAAACATATATGGAATGAGGGCAGGCAGGGAGGGTGGTGGTAGCTTATCTCCCTCTACCTTACATAATACTCTTCCAATACCAGGTAAGTAATTCCCCTATCGTTCATATTTGGCAAGGTTCAACTCGGTGATCAACTTCCCGTTCGTTAATTTTGAGTAAATGGAAAATCATGTCTACTACAATGTGATGTCCTCGTATACCTTGGGGGCAGATGTACACTGGATTTACACCATAAAAAACAATACTTCAACATCTAAAAACATCCATACCCTGTGGCATGGTCACTTCCTAGACAACACAGCACAGTAACAAGCAGTAGAAACAATGGCTTGTATTCATTGTTCGAAAGAATTCCTCTAGTTACACACTTGACAGACTGCTCAATGTATGCGGAAATAACATCCACTGTCCAGTTCTGTGGAGGTGTTGTTTTACAACCACACCCAGGTAAACTCAAACCTAAGCGAGTATTCTTTTCGTGGGAAACTACGAAACAGCAGTGATAATTTCCCATTCTTTGTACAAATCATTCAATTATATTTCCTAATGGTTGGTATCAGGGGATTTAGACCTCTCATAGAAATGACTATGCCTTGGGGCTGTCAACGGTTACATCATGGTACACCACCTTGAATGATGTTTTGTGTGTAGGTATTCTACTGTATTTTTTTCAGTCAGTCACATACATTGATACAAGAGGTCACTTCAGAACAACTGCTGAGTACACCCAACCTGCACATTGGATAAGGATCGTAGAGCAAGTCCCACCCACTCCTCTCTCAGTTCATGAGAAAATGAGTGTTTCACTGAATTACAAGTTTTTAGGAGCTCTGAGCTGAAATACTTCATCGAACTCAAACTCAAAGAATGCCATTCATTAGACTCTTCTGAAATTCAGATTTATGTGACTTGTTCTAGTTGGTCTCTGGAGGGCACAAAGAAAAGAAAGGTCACAATTTGAATTGTTGCATGGCATGGAGCCCACATACCACTACCGCTGTCTACACAATACAGTACACACCTGAAAACCAGTCGCCATGGTCAAGGGGGTGTGGCTTACAGTCAGAGAACAAAATCTTTACCCAGTCCATGAATATTGCCCCGATCATTGTAGTTTGAACATACTGTGTAAGCATAGTAAAGTTGACACAGATACTTCAAAAGCATATTTTGGACAACATAAATTTAGAACATGCAGAAAATTTTACGTATACATTTTGTACCTAGCACACTAGACTGTGTGATATGACAACAATGGAATTTTCAGAAATCCACACACCATTGCACAGGAATACCTTAATAGTCATTAAATTGTGGCTAAAAGACTCTTTGTGATCAAGTGCGAGATCAAACACTACTAGCAATACAAACCTCGGATCATAGCAATAATGCTAACGTTTGTTAGGTATCAATACATGACAATGTCACTAATAAACCATGTTTGCAGTTGATCTCATTTCAGGAGATCTACCCTGTATCAGTTCTATAGCCCAGAGACTTGGCTATCTGGCTTGAAAATACTGTTGGCCAGAATAATGCTTCCAGACAGCCAAGTCTCTGGACTGTCAGTGCTACATTGTACGCCTCTCATAAACTGATCAAAACTATACGCATATTTAATGAATTCCTTACACATGTCTATCTAGCCATCACATTTTCTGATTTCTTCTACAAGCACTTGTAATTTGTCCAATACATACCCTGTATACTATACTATACTATACTATACTATACTATACTATACTATACTATACTATACTATACTATACTATACGAGTTGCTTTCTGTGTTGCCAGCAGCACATAAACTGTTACCCTCCTGACCCTGGTATTTTAATGGTTACAAAACACAAATGATGTACATTAAGGTAGTAATACTAGTTTTAATCCTCTTCATCATATGCTTCACTAACTAAGGGGTCAACCTAGTGAATCTACATTTGCTTTGGAAATTTCCCTCCCTACACAGTAAGACATCGTTCCACATAATTGATTTGCTGGTCTGACCTTCCTGTTGCTACAGGCAATGGTAATATCCATACAGGTCACAAACCACCTGTTCCTGTAGTACACATATAGGGGTGGTAGAGCTAATTTTTGTAGGTTCAATCAATGACCTGTGGACCTTAGAAGTTAGGGGTCACAAAACTATGACTACCCTCTAACATATTCAGGGTTTCTGCTAAAATTGGTATAGAGGTAAAATCTATATCTGGGTTCCCCAGTCACCATGGTTTCCCAACAAAATTAAGTACAATGTATGGGAGAATATGCAAGTTTAACCAGGTTTCCCTCTCTGATACTGATGATCACAATGTCAGCACAAAACACTGATATAGCTAGATACCTTTGACAATTTTATCCATAACTTCATATACATGTAGCGTGTCACGTTATCAATTTCAAGACATTTCGTCCCATGGTCATCTACAAGACTTTGACCAAGTTAGCTAATCATCAACAGATTCAGATCATTCACACATCACCAAAAGTAGGCACCTAGCATTATTTCTAAATCACCAAACCCTTGTATTTTCCGTAATTAATACCCCAGCTATCAGGTTGAGATCTCCATTCCTACATGTACTTTATCATAGTAACTAACCACATGTTTGCATCTCCAAGTGTGATGATCTCAATACATTAATTGAGGTCAGAATGCCTTACATGTACACACAAGCCATGTGTTCATGGATGATGACTGAACTGTGTGCCTTGACACTTTATCTAAGTCCAATGTACTACGACTAGATGTGTAGGCGGTCAAAGAGATATCAGATTTAGGGCAAGAAATATAGACTGGGTGGGTCACCATATTTTATATCCTGATTGCTGGGCACCATGGTGACCATACATGTATATGATGATAAACATGTTACAATAATGTATCCTAGAATCTTACCTGGGATTTGACAGGTTCTTGTTTAACTTCTTGTACAACAGGTGGAGTTGGTTTTGGTTCTTCAACCTTTGGTGGTTCTGGTTCAGGTTCGGGTACAGGTTCTGGCTCTGGTTCTTTGGCTGGCTCTTGTTGTGGTTCTGGTTCTGGTTCTGGTTGTGGTTCCGGTTCTGGTTCTGCTTGTTGTTCAGGTTCAGGTTCAGGCTCCGGCTCAGGCTCAAGCTCTCTAACTGGTTCTGGTTCCGGCTCTGGTACTGGCATAACCCTCGGTGCAGGTACTGGTGCTTCAACATCAGGTTCCACATCATTTGGCAGCTCGGCCTCTACCACTGGCTCTGGCTCGGGTTCAGCTGGTGATGGCGCTTCCTCTGGTTCTGCATTTTCATTATTGATATGCACATCAGCTGCAGCAGTTTCTTCTTCCCTAACTTCACCATTAATTTCTGCTGTTACTGTTGTTTGTATAACTTCTGTTTCATTTACTTCATTTTCAGTCTCTGCTGTGCCATTCACAACTTCTTCGTTGTTTTTTTCATATCCTACGACCAAATCGGGTTTGATAGTGACTCCTTTCTTTTTATAATAGTCATCTGTGGATCTATCAGCTACTAAAAGGGATGTTTCATTACCACCTGCTTTAATCCTGGCCACTACTTGTGAATGATTTTCTCTTTCGATGTTGACGCCATTGACTTCAATGACCCGATCCCCTGCCTTCAACCCTGCTTCTTCAGCTGGGGAATCTGTTTTACATAAGATAAAAACAATGTTCCAAATCATAATCTGATAGAAAACCATTTTTGCTGCTCAATAAACAGCTACATCTTAAACTGACCTCTTTCTAACACTGATTGTACAAACCCAGAGACTTGTCATTGGCCCTCTTATCTACTAATGATCGTAAGAAAGCCAACGACAAGTCTCCGAGCTAGGTCCTAGCTCAGAGCTAAGGTGTGTGCATATTACATGTAGGTAGTCCTGCTTGCAGATATACAATGTAGTAGAGAGAGGTCCTAGCTCAGAGCTAAGGTGTGTACATAATTACGCAGTCCTGCTTGCAGATATAGTAGAGAGAGGTCCTAGCTCAGAGCTAAGGTGTGTACATAATTACGCAGTCCTGCTTGCAGATATAGTAGAGAGAGGTCCTAGCTCAGGGCTAAGGTGTGTACATAATTACGCAGTCCTGCTTGCAGATATAGTAGAGAGAGGTCCTAGCTCAGAGCTAAGGTGTGTAAATAATTACGCAGGCCTGCTTGCAGATATAGTAGAGAGAGGTCCTAGCTCAGAGCTAAGGTGTGTACATAATTACGCAGTCCTGCTTGCAGATATAGTAGAGAGAGGTCCTAGCTCAGAGCTAAGGTGTGTACATAATTACGCAGGCCTGCTTGCAGATATAGTAGAGAGAGGTCCTAGCTCAGAGCTAAGGTGTGTACATAATTACGCAGTCCTGCTTGCAGATATAGTAGAGAGAGGTCCTAGCTCAGAGCTAAGAGCTAAGGTGTGTACATAATTAGGTAGTCCTGCTTGCAGACAGAGTAAGTTGAGGCTTGATTCTGACAATGTTCCTTTCCTTCTTGATAGGGTCACTGTTAGGAATCAGCTCAGGATCAAGTCCCATACCTTGTCAACAAGCAGCACTAATACTTCGGCAGATGTTTAGTGGAATAAACATACAATTAGTTCAGAGGCACAGGCAGCTTTGAATCTCTTCTCAGAGAAATATCTTTGAAATTGAAGCCAGGAATAGCGTCTAGACTAGTGTACAATTCACAATTATCATTCAAATGTGGAATTGGGTGTAGTTTACATTTATACATAACAATTAACATAAATGATACAGAACAAATCTTTCTATACATATTATGTTTACTGATGAAATGTTTGAAACATGTCAACACATGTAAATTAAAGAACTGAATTATACAGGTATTTCATATTGATAATGATTGGCATTATGACGGATACAGAATATTACACCTATATATATTACATGAATGTTTTGTGGCCAACACAAATACGCATTTGGCTCTCCTATGATGTCATGTTTTCAAGGACAAATTTTAAGTGGGCAAGTAGAGATATATTCAATTTTCATTTATTAGGCAGCACTCTGCACTGCATTGTCTGAACTGTCTGTATGGTATATTACATGGTAAAATGAAATATCAGTGTTTGTGGCCTATATTGTACATCACAATACATGTACATGTAAGAGTGGAAAAAGGCTTGTTTTCTGTTCTTGTATACAGATAAACAAATGCAATCACATTAATTCCCTTTTTCTTGGCTTGCCATGATACTGGCTTAGTTACTGGATTCTTTCAGTCTTATCTGGTAAAGTACATGTATAATACAAGTACAACTGTATACAGTATGTATAGAATCTACATGAGTTTCAATCTCTTTTCCCGGGAAACATATACAATGTACAAGAAGCAATCAATTCACAAAAAATCCCTCATAACATGATTCAACCTGAGAACTACTGATTGTCCAGTTATCAAGTATTGCTGTAAAGGTGAAAGGTCACTACAGCTATACCTTGCTTTACACAAAGACGCTGATTCCCAAGGTTACTGTTCTGAGAGTTTTTTATGATGCATATAAGAACAAAGTCAATATCATAATTGCAGTGGTTTTATGACACTCCAAGTTAAGGCAAACATTGATGATAGTTTAAACACTGCACTTCTACTGTACATTTCTCAGAAATTACACTAGTAAAATGATAAAATAGACCATATACATTTGTACATGTATAACTTTTATTGTAGACATACTATTTACTGAAGTACATGACTACATGTACAGACTATAAATTACTCTTTCAGTAGCTATGGAAATTCTAGTTTCATCAAACCATCATTCCAAAACTTTCTATATCCATTTTTCTATTAATCTGTCAGAAGGGATTAGGGGATGGAGTTATGGAGGGGTGGAGCTATGGAGGGGTGGGGGTGGGGGGTGATTGTACATTGTGTGTTTACAAAGCCAACAGTACTAAAGCCTGGTAAGAGGCACAGTGAACATTCAGTTGCAAAATTAGAGGGCTCGTGTTGCTTCATTTTGACTTAGTAAGTCTATATATTCTGTTAAAGAAAATGTGTGGGGTCAAAAGTCAGTAACCTGCCTCCACCAATGTTCAAAGGTGACAATACTTTTATTAGCTCAAACAATGTCCTTCAAACAGCCAGAAAGGGAACAAATATTGATTGATGTAACAATATACTACTGTAAGTATATAAAGCAAACATTGGAAAGACAAAAGTTTTACATGTAAACCACTCCCCTTGATACTGCTCTGAAGTATTACTCACGGAATCACAATTAAAAGTTGAATACCACAACTGAAAATATTCATGAGTGTATACAAAGTAGGAGATACTTTTTGGAATAAAAAGTTCTGGTAAGATGGCAAGAATTGTAATGAAATCATTGATATAACATTAGGTTACCAAGAAATGAAATATTGAAACAGTAATGAGTTACAAAAACATTTGACCTCTCGGCAACCCCACTTATTTTCAATAACTTTTTCTGCTACCAGTATTTTGAAGTGCATGTATTTTTTTTTAAACCCCACTCTCATAACTTGCTAGCGACAGACATCACAAATCTAAATACCATTATGTCATACATGATTGCTGCCAAGTATTTGTAAATTACTGCATAACTGACCCAAGATTTGTAATAGTGGACTCCACCCATTCACACCCATGTTAATGTATTTTCTTGGGCAATTACTCACAATGTGTGAAGGGTAAACATTCCTTTGGGGACTCACGATCACGATTGTAATAACTTAAAATATCGATGCTTTGCGATATTAAATAAGTTTGATCTTATTTAGGGTGATCATGTGTACAATATGGTTTAGTGATCATATGTAGCAACAGAAGTATGTCAGGGCAGCTTATGTTCCGAATTAACGCTTCCGGATGGAAGCTGTGTAACACGCAATTCCCAGGGTGAGGGGCGTTCGGAGGGCTCGGGCAGTATTAATTTTCAATCATGCTGATCTGTGTAATAGTTAAAGTTAGAATATCATAACTATTTATCTGAAATTTAAAAAAAATGCTATACTCTTTGATGCCCTGTCACTTAGAGCGTAACATGGACTGGTGACACCTGTGAACTACCACAGAATGTTCACGATAACGTAATGCTGTTTAGCAAGTTAATGAGTATTTACATCACAGACCAGAACAAATAATCTCTCTGTTCGCGCTAAAAAACGCTTGATAGATTCCCTCCCTTCCTTACCTTTATCAACGGCCCGGATAAACTGTCCGTGTTGTCCCTTCTCGCCGTGTAGATTAAAGCCATAGCCCTTATCTCCCCGCGCCATGTAGCACAGGCGAGGTCTGGGAGCGTCATCTTCGGTACTCATGACTTACGTTACGTCGACAACAATATTCTACCTAATCCTGAGAATGTAGCACACGTAAAGGACAATCAACTCGACTATTGCCCCAAACTACTCTAAACTTTGTAATGTGCAAGTAATATGCGAATTATTTTATACCGGTGTTGATTTTCTGGTAAAAATATCGCTGAAGCCACTTATCCTCACTCCAAGGTGCGCCAGCCAAGATGGCGATGTGGTTGGTTTACTCACGTGACCTAAAAATGCGGTTTCAAGATACTCCAAAAGATACGCCCCCATTCAGAATGATCGACGAAAGCAGACATAAAAGTCAACGTATGCGAGGAGTGGCGCTATAACGCCAGTCATCTCACTCGACCGTCCAACATTAAAACATAGACTAAAAGTTCATACAACTAAAATATATCCAAATAAAAATTAAAAGTAAACAAAGTGCAACATACAATTATGATAAGAAATGGTCCTATCTCATGTGTACTAACAACAACTGAATATAGCTATGTAATAATGTATGATAGCATTCTGATTAAAATTCGGATCTCGATTCTTTTTATAATACCTTTATTTCCTTCTTAATATATTGTTGTTTGTTCTTGATTTTATAGGAGATCACTCCCAAAACTACAAAGTGAACCTAATCCGTGACAAATTTAGTCCACGTCAGTCGAAACGATGATATTTTTCACGGATTGAAACCCCCCCCCCCCCCCAGCAATATTTGAAGGAATCGAATGTAAATAAAGGAATCACAAATGACTTCAAGAACAATATAGTCAGATCAGCACTTTCGCACGACTAACAGGATCTGAGGAACTTTATTATATATGGATACTTGTCCCTATATGAACTGAACTCAGTGAACTGAACTGAACTGAACTGAACAGAATCGAGCCTCTGACCCATTCCTATATTGGGCAAAATGCTTAGAATAGTAATAAGGCCAAAAAAGAGAGAGAATTGCTTCTGGTCAGAACAGTTTGTCTACCAGATGTAAACTGAATGTCTTCCGTAAGGGCAAAGTTTTGAGATTGTCGTTCCTACAGACAATTGTTGGAATACAACAGAACATATGTAATAAGTTATTTTTTCTCATTGATTGCTATTTGATTGCTGTTAGTGATCTCCTGGCCAACCACAACATGTACTGTGACATTTGTTGAGAATGTAAAAAAATAATAAGCGCATCGTCGTACCACTTTAGACAACATTTCCTGACGAGAAACTATTTTTTCCTTTTTAGTGGCCTACAAATATGCCAATAATTTATTAAAACTAAAAGCTACATCAATAATATTTGCAGGACAAGTGCGCTTTGGTATCGCAAATGCATGTATAAAATTATATTGAATTTGAAGTGTAGGGTCTATAGTTTGAGGCTAAAATTGACTTGCTTTTCCTCTACAGTAAAAAAGAAGACAGACAGACAGACAGACAGACAGACAGACAGACAGACAGACAGACAGACAGACAGACAGACAGACAGACAGACAGACAGACAGACAGACAGACAGACAGACAGACAGACAGACAGACAGACAGACAGACAGACAGACAGACATTATTTTGTATATGCCCTATATATTGTGTGCTAGGTTTCTGATCAAGATGAATGTGAACATTCCAGGCATTAGTTGCCACGTCTAAAGAAGCAGGGAGAGAGACCGAAAAATAATAATGCCACATCCCTAAAAAAAAAAAAACACCCAAAAACCATCAGTATGAGTACATAAATTCCGTATATATCATGGTGCAAATACAATATACGATATTGTCACTGGAGACGCTTGAAACAGTTCACCAGGTCAAAGTCACAGGGCGTGGTTCATATGGTTCTCGCAAGGTCCTTTACAGATCACCGTTGGTTACGACATGCATGATGAACTAAAGTTTAATACGTTGACCTAGTAATGTGTACTGGTGACTGCACACAGGTCAATGTAAAAGAGATATGTTAGTACAAGATGTTTCATCACAGTAGATATTGTGTTCACGAATTGACACTTTATACACACTTGTACTCACTTTTATTGTGACATGACTCATTAATGCCACTTTTTGACCATTGCAATGAAAACATTTCTAAAGAAAGTAAAAAATCAAAAGAGAAACGGGTCCAACTTCTTTGAAAGCATGTTGCAACCTCGTATGGGAGTACATTTATAATCACATAGACAGTTATTTGGGGTTAAATTAATTATTACCCCTACATATCGCATCTAAATCTTCCAAGCTATTTTGCCTATTTATTACATACAGGTCTAAACTTTGGTGTATATGAAGAAGCTGACACCATATTGACACGTTTATCATTATTGTTTTGTTATGGGATATCGTTACTCATACATCATGTATATTTATTATCTTTTCATGTTTTTGTTCTATTTCTGCCAAGTGTACCGGATATTTTGACTCACCAAAGAACTATGGGTAATCGTGCGTACTTTTTTCAAAATGGCAGCCTCCAGGGTAAAGTCGTGCAGTTCGTCGTCATCGGAGTTCGCTGTTGTAGTGGCCACAGAATTTGCTCAGAAAACAAGGTATGGTTTCCTGTTGTACGATGTTTTAGTATACTTGCCACAGCCATCTTCGAATTTATATTGTAAATTTCTGAAGTGATCAAGTACACAGTTCGTGTATATGCGCGTGTGCATGAAGCTCCGGATTAGTCCTGCTGCTTGCTTGCAGACGGTGCACGGTAACCCTCAACACCGGGGGACAATTCTCAGAATCGAGTCCCGAATGACCCCGTATGCAAGCAGGACTATAGTACTACCAGTGTTACAGTCTTACTCTTAGGTGCAATAATTGTAGCGTTTGTAGTGATTTTGAGTTTTTCCCACAGGCACTCAAATCAATGTGTAGAAAAAAAAATGTATTGTATGTAAATAAGACCCGTCTTACATACATATTTTTTTTTTTTTAAATCATACACATTGATTCTAGTGCCTGTGGCAGGATTCATGTGATATTCTCCTAGGAAAACAACAACTAAGCAATAATATGTGTCCCTGTGGTCCTACTGTCATACTTATGGAAAGGGTAATCATTTTGTCTGCAAGAAGGATCAAGTAGTGTGTAGATGTTGTAATTTGCAGTGGGGTACAAATATTGCAGTGCTGAAGCCAAATTGCAAATTACAAATAAATAAATATATATATATATATATATATATATATATATATATATATATATATATATATATATATATATATATATATATATATATATATATATATATATATATATATATATATATATATATATATATAACTATTACGCTCTGCCACTGCGGTATAGAGCACTGTCTTATAGCAGATTGATACTCACCGAGTTATATATATATATATATATATATATATATATGTATATATATATATATATATATATATATATATATATATATATATATATATATATATACATATATATATATATATATATATATATATATATATATATATATATATACATGAATATATATATATATATATATATATATATATTGTTTTTGGAAATAATCAAAGCTTTTCTCATCATTGATAGGCATAAGCTTGAAGAAGATGGTCTGTGGGACAGCAGTAGGCGTTTATTGAAACTCAAAGATGGCAAAGTAGCAATTCCTATAACTGAAAGTGGCAAAGACATTCTGAGTAGAGAGGACAGTGAACCCAGTCATACCATAGAAAAATTGTCATTGCCACAGTCAAAGAAAAACTTGATAGTTACACCTTTTCAGAAATTGGTACAGGCTGTCAGACAGTACTTGACATCAGAAAATATCCAATTTGATAAATCGATAGAAGATGATATAGCAAGACATTGGGAGATCCATGGAGATTTAGTCATGTTACCAGATAACACATTTACATTGACAGTATGGATGAATATGGGGCAAAGATTCTGGAAGACAGTTGCTGATGCTTTGGATGTAGCTCGTGTTGCTAGAAAACAAAGAGTGACTACTGATGGATTCAGAACTCCATCAGTTCAGTTGTTGCTAGGAGACACAGGATGGGTTCAGCACATTGATAATGGAATAAGGTATTGAAAATAGAAATAAAAAACACCATTTTTATTGTTGTGGAATATGCCATAGTTTGGTTATACCTGTTTTGTAGCTATTTTGTATTTTGTTAGAAGCTGCAAGTAGACTAAAAAAGGAGGACAGGGAAAATGGGGGCGTAAAAGAACTAGATTTGCACTGCTGAGGATGTCATCTACTTCAACAATGGAACACAGGGAAAGAACAATTTCATAAATATGGTACAACTTTCAAATATTCAGGCCCACACAATTGGTCAAAGCCTTTTTGCAGATCAAATTCTGTTTTGGAATAGCAATAGCACTCCTAGTGGTGAGACAGTATCTTTTGTCTTTCTGTAATTTTGCGAAGGACATGTGACATGGTTTCTCATTGCTTGGACCCTTGTTCTTCAAAACCATGCACTCCAAGGACAAAATTGTACTAGTGTTCCATTTTTTATAAACAAAACCACCCTGTTGGGACCACCACAAAACCATTAAAGCGTAGAGAATTGTTTAGTACAATAATAGCTGTAGTTTACATTCTAAGTGTGATGTCATTTATGTTATTTTCTGTTATGTTTTTGTTGCCATAGCTACTCCTATGATGTTACCAAATGCATGTTTTCCATCGGCAATATAACAGAGAAACTTCGCATTGCAAAGCTGAACTGCGATGGCGAAACAGTGGTGGATCTTTATGCAGGTAAGGAGGCTCCTCATTTCACACTGCCATATTTAGTCCATGTCAATGCATCAATGGTACACACCTGACTCTATACATACATGTGTTGGTTATTTCACATTATTTAGTCCATGCCATAGGATCAATGGTACATACACATCTCTCTGCACACAGGTATTGGTTATTTCACACTGCCATATTTAGTCCATGCCAATGCATCAATGGTACATTACCTGTCTCTCTGTACACAGGTATTGGTTATTTCACGCTGCCATATTTAGTCCATGCCAATGCATCAATGGTACATGCCTGTGAGTGGAATATCCATGCTGTAGAAGCCTTAGAGAAGAATCTTGAATTGAATGGTGTAAAAGATAGATGTGTCATACATGTGGGTGACAATAGAAAGGTGAGAGGTCAAAGTTTAAAAGTGAATGGTATGAAAATAGCTGTGTACCACATGTAAGCAACAAATGAAAAGTGATAGGTGAAAGGTGAATTGCACGCATGATAGATACGCCATTCATGTTGGCAACTATAGACAGATGTGAGGTCAGAGGTTAAATTGAATGACATAAAATATATCCACGGTACTACCTGGGCAAGAATAGAAAGCAAATTGTGCGAAATTCAGTTATGTCATACATGCAGGTGACAATAGAAAGGTGAGAAGTCAAAGGTTATGGTTAGAGAGATGTCATGCATCTAAGTGACAACAGAAAGGTTAGTCAAGGTTAAGGGTGGAATAACCGATTTCAAACATAGATGTACCTTTCGAACGCAAATATTCTAAATTTAAAAATTGAAAAAATCATTTCATAGATAATAATCACCTTTAAACCTGCACCAGCTGCAACTGGGGGATTTTTCTACATCAAAGAACCAAAGATACATTCACTAAAAATTTGCCAGTTACTTATAAAAAGGGACATTGTATTTGTTATTAATGGTCAATATTATTGTTACATAGTGTAGTGGTAAGTGTAAGTCTTGAGAGAAAACTTGCTTTTGAATCTGTCGCCATGATCACACTATGATAGCTGTAACTGGACCACAATATATTGACTGATAATTGTTACAACGCCAATGATTAGACATTGTACATGTTAATTAGTGGTTGGTACATAAGCAGTACAGAAATAGGTTGAAATTGTGATAGCTGTTGAGAGTTCTGATTTTTGCTGGGTAGTGGACCCAAAAATTAATTTGATTGGATTGGATTGGATTATCGTGTATAGAGCTGCAAAAATATGTTTATCCACAGGTGATGCAATACTGTTCTTGACGTACGATATTATGAGTAAGTTATTGTACATAATAAAACACTTTTTTTTAAACGTTCCAGTTGCAGTTAGTGCAGCTGTAAAAAGATTGTGATCAGAATATCAGCCAAGGGCTTTATATGAATGATATTCTTTATTTTCAGGTGTGTCCAAGGGGTGTTGCAGACAGAGTTAATTTAGGGTTGATACCCAGTTCAGAGATGGGATGGACAGTGGCCTGCAGTGCTCTAAAACCACAAACTGGGGGAGTATTACATATACATAGTAATGTTAGCACACACAATGTGCACAACACTGGTTGGAGGAATGAAACAATAAAGGCAGACATGTCAACAAACAGAAGGGTTTCTCATCCATTCCAATCAACTGAGCATGCAGAGAAGTGTGATACCTTGGATGGATCTCCTGTGCATGCCCAAAGCTACTCTTGTAATGACAGTTGTACAGAGCATGTGCTTTCACAAACTATGCATGCAGATGATGATAATTTGTGTGCTCATATGCCACAAAGTAGCAAAAGTGTTTTGTCTAATGACCTCTATGTCAGCAGCTTTGAAGTGAATTCTGAGTGTAAAGTTGAGGGTTCATTTGCACCAGATACAAATAAACAGTACATTAACAGACTCTGGCATCACTGGGCATGTCATGTAGCCAATTCAATTCATAAAATCCTGGTGGAAATTCATAGAAATGAATGGAATGTGGATATTTTACACATAGAACATGTGAAATCATATGCACCTCATGTCGATCATCTTGTTGTAGACATACAATGTAAACCCACAGCTCAATGAAGGAATTTTTTTAAAACCGAAACACCAGTTTGTGATTTGTAAACACAATTATAGCCCACACTACATGTATGTTGCAGTTGGTGAGAGAGAGAGAATGAGAGAGACAGAGAGAGACACACGCACAAACACACACAGACAGAGACAGACAGAGACAGAGTCATCCTCATGTCAAAATGTTGGAGGCCGTGGGTATTGTTTTCGATGGCAATGGAAGTGCAGATTAAATTCTTTCCTACAATATGTTGTTCCAGTACTGATTCTCAATTTAGCAGTAATGCTTACATCATCATCCTATTGAGTGTTATGTGACACATGTGTTACATTGCTTATGAGTGTGGCACCATCTAATTGTCTGTGTGTATGTAAATGTTAACTAAAAACTCAAGACTCTTACATTCATGATAAGTGTTTTTATTCCTCTACAGGCATAAAAGTATTAGAAAACACAAAGGAAGGCAAAAAACAAACAACTTGCCTTGGTTTGTTAGACGATGTCTACTATATTTCAGTCATTTCATTTCATTCAAAGCTTTGGGAAATCATGTGAATACACACACACACACACAACACACAGAGTTTCATTCCCAAGTAGAGTGCTCAATCAGCTTGGAGAGCAATACATGATCACAAGCTAACTCCTGCTCCAATGTTACCAAACGATGTTAACTATGCCTCTGGGAAAAATATTTTATTATAACTGCCGATAAATCGACCATCTTGAACAGTAGAACTGAACTTATCAGCAAATGCAGGCATACTAATAAGTAAAAATGTGTAACCTTTATACTACTAATTTACATATGATTGGTGTACACCTAGCCGTTAATGACCCACCTGACTGTACACGCACCCTCACATTGTACACACAGTCAGCAAGTCCACCCCGCTCAACCACACACCTGATGATCCTTTTGGTGAAAAGGACTGTAGTGTAAATCCATAATGAAATAACGAACTTGTCTTGTTTCATTTTTAGCACAACTGAACTGAGGTTCAGTAGTGCCCGGCGTCTGTCTGTCTGTGTGTGTGTGTGTGTGTGTGTGTGTGTGTGTAAACAACTTAGTCAAAAACTGAACCAATTGCCATGATATTTGGTGGGTCCATTACCTAAGGTGTCTAGTTGGGAAATTGTTCAAATCAAAATGATCGCAGCACAGGTGTGTGATTTGGGGCAAAAAACTTAAACTCGGTAACTACTTGGCAGATTGGTGCAAAATTTGGTGGGAACATTCTTAAGGGGGTGTAAAGTAAGATTTGTTCATGACATTATGATTCCATAAGTAATATGCAAATATATATATATATATATATATATATATATATATATATACCACTAGACTTGAAAAAAATATAACAATGGACTCTTCGGATTAGGCAAGAAGTACATGTAACCAATATCTGTGAACAACCACTAATATGTTGATTAACTACCTGGGTCGGATTTACCAAATGCTCCTCCCAGATAAACAAACGTATTCCGTTGCACATGCGCAAACCTACTTCCGTAGCGTGGGCACATAGCCTGTTTGGACCTTGGCCTTTAAGCAATTGTAGTTTGTAAAGGGATGCGTGAGTGTATGATCTGTATAGCTCCCACACACTGAGGGAAGGAAGGAAGGAGGGAGAGGGAGAGAGGGAGGGAGGGAGAGAGAGAGAGAGAGAGAGAGAGAGAGAGAGAGAGAGAGAGAGAGAGAGAGAGAGAGAGTCAGTCAAAATGACTGACAGAGACAGAGGTAATGACAGACAGATGCATTACATTGCATATGAGCGTGGCACCATGTGATTGTGTGTATGTAAATGTTAACTAAAACACAAGACTCTTACATTCATGATAAGTGTTTTTATTCCTCTACAGGCATTTAAGTATTAGAAAACATGAAGGAAGACAAAAAAACATTCAATAATTACACATTAGCTTTATTAATATTATTATTATTACATCCTCACATCAATTTTCAGAATACTAGCACAAGGAAAACACTTGCCTTGGTTTGTTAGACAGCGTTTACTATATTTCAGTTACAGTATTTCATTCAAAGCTTAGGGAAATCATGTGAATATATATATCTGTGTGTGTGTGTGTGTGTGTGTATCTGCACAAAAAGTGGGTCCACTTTAGTTTGCCCTATTTGATTAATGATTAATCTTCACAAGATAGGGGAACATTTCATTTTTGAATGGAAGTAGTTTGGATGTTTGACCCCACGAAATACAAGAAGTGTTGTATAGACAGTTTTATTTCATGCACAATGACGTGAACTGTTCATGGTGTCATTGGATGGATGGACCATGGAGGTGGGTGTCGGAGGAACATGAAACAGTTTGTTGTTGACAATGTGCAATATCTTTTTTGTGGCAGTGCACTCTTAACAAGCAGTACCTGGAATCTGGAGGGGCCAATGCCATGTCCACATTAAAACATATTATGAAGTATGTACTTTTTTGAAAAATACAAGTCTGGAAGTATGAAAGATAACAACCTGTTATTGAACACGGTGGAATTGATAGGCAAGGTTGCTGTTCTGGTATACTATATTTGCCATGTCCATATAAACTGGTAACATGACATAATATTTATTAAAACAGAACGTTCACTTAAAAAGATTACAGTGTACACTGTATAGTAGCCTACAATAAGGCACATGTATTTTCACACAAATGGTACTACACTTATCGTGGTACTCTTATGGTCTAAGGCCTTCAGCTAAAATTGAAATCTCACTGGGTATCAACACCATATTTCTATCAACTTGTACATGACGAGGTCCAAACAATAACAGTTTTCTCCTCAACATATAGCCACTCTGGGTCAAGATTTTTGAATGCTGATGGTTTTATGCCAGCAGTATATTTATTTGTTCTAGGGCTTGAGTAATGGAACATCCTACAAGACATTGAAAGCAGGCAAATTTATAACCATTCTGAACTTATTTAAGCGTTTACTGGGTTACAGACAAATATCAGCGGTGAACTTGTTGAGCAGTTTTTCTTTTGACAGATGGTGAAAAGTCAGTATCTTGTCTTGTTAGACTCTCAAAAGGCTATCAGTTCTGAGACTTCTAGGTTTGATAGCTACATGCACTCCCTGTATTGTGCACACACAAGGACAGATGCTACTCTGACGTACACAAGTCTGACTGTATAATCGCTCTTGGATCTTGTGTAACTTGTAATGCCCACCACTGTGTATGTATGTATGTATGTATGTATGTATGTATGTATGTATGTATGTATGTATGTATGTATGTATGTATGTATGTATGTATGTATGTGCACGTACGTATGTACGTTCAGACGTGTGTATGTGTGTGCATGCGTGTGCGGTTGCCATATCAGAATTGATTGCATTTTGAGAAACAGGCTACTCTAAGATAGACAATGAAACCATCAAATCAAGTTATTCCATCTACATTTTGTACATCACCACACACACTGATACTATATATGTTGTCCAAGCATTACGTAAACTCTGTAATCTTATAATAGGCTGTAATATCTGTGATACAATCATATGATCTACATTAACTCTTGGCAGAAAAGCAAATCATGAAGTGTCGAAATTAGATTATTCAGGATCATAATTTCAATATACAAATATGTCCACCAACAAATATCTAAAAAATACCAACACTTTGACATCCAAACATAACACAGAGTTATACCTACATACCTACTACCTTAACTTTAATCTGTACAGTCTTGTTCATCATATACACTTCCATCCTACACCTACAACGAAATCTAAAAACATACTCAAATATAATATTGTAAATCTGACTTTTTCATTCTTTTATAATCACAAAAATGAACTTCAAAATATTATTTCGTATTCTGGTAATATTCATGCCAGGAATATATTTCTGAAGATTGTATTCATACTCGTCTAACTTTTACCTGTACTGGTGAGGCAATTTGTGTAGGTTCTTGATGACGTAATGAATATGCAAATTAATGAATGTGATTTTTTTTGGACAATGAGGGCGCCAATCACATCAATTTACCATTGGAGAAAATAGCATACCAAAGATGACTCTTTTCACCAGAACATCAACAAGTTCATGTATAATTTTACACTCGTTTTCTTAACATTACTTTTCCCTCATGTGTCCTTTAGTATAAGTTGCAATTTGTCCAAAAATCACTTCATCAGGTATTTGTGACAAATTTTAAAGGCGACTCTAATTAATGCTGTCATTTCAGAGATATACAGTATGTAATTCATTCAGATACCAGAAATACACAGAATATTAACAGTAAAGAACCCAGTTATAGTTACGATGCTATTTAAAAGTTGATTACTCTGTTGTCAGTCCTTAACTGGTCACAGCGCCCTCTGTTGGCATAGCTGTGCGTACAGTGTCAATGTCAAAGTTCATCACTTTCATAAAACATCACACAAAATACTGATTCCTTCCCTGGGAAAACAGTGCTTGGAATCTATCTGTAGACTGACTGTTAAAGAAAGAATACCTTGAACCTTAATACAACATTGGTGTACCAATATGTTTGTTTGAGGGCGCTGTTCCACAAATGTTCAATGTACTTTTGAAATGAGAGGAAAAGTGGACAGTAATCGGAATATTTAACATACTGAATATCATGAGATAGATTTCATCAACTTTGCCTTTTACAAGTCACATACCTGGCATTAGAATTATAGTATTATAGTATATTATGTCTTCTATCTCTTAATATGAAACTAGTACAATGAAAATACACAGATCACCCAAAAATACATTTCTAGATTAAGTACACAAATAACAATTCTGAAAGGCCATCTTTCTGGCTCTCCGTTTGTTTCTCGCCCTCTTCATTCAAACATTGCCCTGTCCATATGTCAATTTCTCAACCCCCTCCTATTCCAACCCCAGTCTGCCCCCCCCCCCCCCAGCCCTTAATTCTTTCGGTCTTTCTGCCTCCCCTCGTCCATTACAACCTTGTAATTTGCCTGTATGCCCCCCCCCCCCACCAATTTTCTCATTCTTTTCATCCCGTTTACTCACAAGATCTTGTTCTTTTTGTGGAAGTGCCCAGTCGTTATTTGTAAGATACTAAAGTAAAATGATTCATTGCAATTCAAAAAATCCCATAATTTGCCTGAGTAAGAGGTCGACGAACTCCTGCTTATATGCCCTCACCAAATATTATATTAAAATATTGTACATTGCAATTTACATGTGATATAGAATTTGGGAATACCTGTATCAGCTACTTGTGTGTGTGTGTGTATATATGCAACAGAACGTGAACACTTGACCACTATGACATACTACCGTAGTCTAGTAATAGTTCAAGTGTTGTCAGAGACGGACAGTAAAACTGACAAGCTAATATTAACAGAACTGCCTATGGAATGACTTCAACATAACAGGAGACAAGATACAGTACAGCACAGGCAGTGCATTCTTCACAGTTATGATAATACCAGCTCTCTCACCTTACAGTTTACAGTTTTAGTATAGCTAATGAACCAGCATAGAATTCTTCTTCTGATTATTCTAAAAGCTCTGAAGTGAAAGAAACCTGAAGAAATTGAAGTATCATATAGTGTATTCAATTTCAAACATTTTACTGTGATTTATACACAGTTCTCCATAGAAACGGCATCTCCATGGAAACTGGTTACTATATGTTTGTCTATGCATATACATCCCTATTCAAACCAACTCAGAAAAACTCTATAGTTTACATAAAGCAATTGATAAGTATTGAGGAAAAGCTGTACTGCAAAGAAATCTGGAAAGACAACTAGGTCTGAAAAGTATTGCTTCTAGTTACAAAAGAATTGGAAGTCATTACTCAATCTATAGAGGGCGATATACAGGACTGATCACGGAGTGAGTGTGAGTTCGATACAACAATGTTTCTGGCTATGTGTGAGTTTATAAACAAACTCAATACGGTAATTGAACACAGAAACTATATTACCCTTGAAACTTAACCACTACAACTTAATCACATTTATATTCATTGAAAGATGATTGGAGAGGAGATAATGAAATTTGTTTTCATGTAAAAGCTGCAAAGTAGTCTCTCCATGAATGTGTTGTCATCAGTTAGCAAAACAACACACTAGAATAGATACTGATAAAAACAAGTATAACACACACATTTTCAATTTATTTTGAAATTATACATTTTTTTTTCAACTAACAGTCAATGTGATAGTACATTGATTTTTTTTATTTTTACAGATTCTGAGATACATGTTAAGTTTGGAGGTGGGGTCACACTGAAGACTCAAACTAAACAAATACAAAAATGTTGGAAAACTCCTTTCATGCATAGACATTTGGTTTCAAAAACAAAAGAAATTACAATTACAATGGTTGAGGGGGCTGGACTGGGCTTTGGAAAGTTGTCAATGGATTTCCCCTAAACAAAGCATTACTCACCTACTAGGCCAAACACACAATGGAAAATCACACTTGGTATGTGAAAAACAATGCATTTTGTATTGAAAGAAACTACCTACAATGATTTTCAATGCAGTGTTTGGTTTTTGTTTTGTCATGGGGGGGGAGGGGGGAGGAGTCAACTCCAGATGCAGCTGTGACAATCATTCAATATCCTCATTAGCATTCCACATCATGTTCACTATTGTGGATGACTTACACAGTCATCCCTGATCATAGCCCTCGTACAAACACGGTACCACTATTCCGATTATCTATTTGGATTGCCAATCTCACTTTTGCTTGTCATTTGTTGCTTCACATCAAAATTGAGAATTAAAAGCTGACAACAGTAGCATTACATAGTGTTTCATTATATAGTCTACAATACACAATGGCAGAGACAAAGCCACATCTAATAACATTTACTCAGCTCCTGCAGGTGTCCAAAATAAACATCTGAGTAGATTTTCCTTTTTTTTCTCTAACTCTCCATCTCTCTCGTTTTTTTTCTTTATACCCCTACATCTGACCCCTGATCTGAATAACCTTGTGTCATGTCAGTTAACGTAATATCTTTAGATTACATAAAATTCATCATGACGGCCATTTTGAAATTTCGCAAACTGCTGTCATTCTCTCTCCTAAATGCAAGATTTATAAGAAAAGCTGATCCTCATGGCAACAAACACATCATTCTTGCCTGTTTTGGTCAAAAAGAAGTTACAAATTCAGTGAAAAGTACAGAAAATACGAAAAAATTTGGCTCCTCATTTTTGGAGGGAGTAAGATTGACACTAATCAAATTCAAACAACAAACCAGCACGCAAGTGTATAAAAAAATATCCTTATTCAAATTATTTACAATTCACAAGAAAAGTGTCAAAGCTATTGATAATAATTGTTTTTATTTTGTTTTTAAAAACTTTGCATTTGGAAGAAATTGTACATGATTGCAGGTTTTCAGAGGTTCTACTCCTACAAATGTTTATGGTTTCCATGGCAACAGCCGTTTGGATGAAGTTTGTCAATATTGTCATGGTTATCTTTTCATTACATCTACTGTTTTCTGTTCTACAGGGATCATTCCTCTGAAAAATACAACCAAATATGTTATCACAGATTTGCATATAATTTGCATACTGTATGTTGACCAGTTAAATGACTGACAAAAATATCTTATTTTTCTGTGAACTTTTGGAACATTTCGAAAATTTTAAAGACACTGGTCTTGTTAAGTCAATTTATATGAAATATGGACAAAAATTAAAAAAAAAAAAATCAGTTTTTTTTTATTCACATCTGCACATCTAAACTACCCATACATTTTGTACATTTACCCAGGAGTGGGAAATCAAACAAAGAATTTTTTTACCATGCACGCTGCATATCATGATTTCTGTATGAAAATCATTATTTTTTTTCACCAACATGTTTTTCTGTGACTTTTCACTTTGCTGTTTGTATACGCCTTTCGAATCCAAAACAGACAAGAGGTTTATATTCGTGACACATCAAGATCTACTTTAGATATAAATTGGCATAGACAATATTTTCAGAGACTTTGTGAATGAAACCGATCTATACAATTTTGATCAAATGTTAAAAATTTCAGAGTTGTTTCTGTCATTAATAATCAGTGTATTTATAAATGTAATGACTACCCGAGAATAGACAGAAATTTCCATTATTTCTGAGAAAAGAAAGTTCAGTTTTCTCATATTACAATTTAACATAGTCAGAATTTACATTTTGTCAGACGGCTATATTTGGTAAACAGTGTTTCCACAAAAGTGATTCTTGCTTGAGCAACTTTAAAAGGAAAAGGAGGATTGAAACACAACTTTTTCAGTTGATGAAATTATGACTGTTACCATGGAAACAAATAATGTCAAAGTGGCCATATGGATGAGGATCAGGTAATTACTTTGGATTTTAACAATTTTATCATGGCTTTCTACATAAAAAATCAATGTGTAAACAACATATGCCAAGTCCTTGTTTGTAACTCAATAAATTACAAAAGATTGATAAAAGTGCAAATGTTTGTTATACGTACAATAACAAACATTTTTACACATATTTAGCCTTTTTCACATTGATTGTTCAAGTAGGACGCTATGATAAAATTGTTACATAAATGAAAAATCCAAAATAAATGCCAAATCTTCGTCCACATGGCCACTTGACAGCACTAGTAACTCAAAAAGAAGCTTTATAGGGAACACTGTTTGATACCTAGTACCAGAGTAGCAGAAAATGGTTGAAAGATTCCATTTCTGGCACTCCGTATTTTATCCTTCGTTTCAGACACTGCGTTTACAACAGATTGTTCAAATCCAAAACGACAACATAGTTTGATCTAATACTACATCTTTGTCTAGCTACGGTATTAATCTTTGTCTAGCTACGGTATTAATGTTCTTCTGTATAGCTTTTGGGTGGGTCACCTGTATTTAAACTTGTTTTCTCTGTTGCGTCATCTTTCTGTTCTGTTGATGCTGGAGTTTCCTCTGCAGCTGCTGGTGGTGGTGGGGGCATTGCAATAGCTGTAGGCTGACTTGTGATTGCTTCCCCTGCATTTTCTGATGAGGGCGACGTATCCTCAAGATCATCTGTTTTCAGGTTGACCTCATCCTCCTCACCAGGTTCGTAGGGCTTCAGCTTACCGCAACAGAAACAACAACAGCAACAACAGCAGCAGCAGAAGTAGCAGCACGTTAGTATACCCCACGTGATGAAACAGCACTGTAATATAAGATTTATAGCAACATATGAGTTTTTTTGGATAATCAATACAATACAATACAATACACAGAATTGAAGTTTGTCTTTTCCATTTTACAAGTGTGCAAAGTTGATGTGTCAATTTATCAGTTGGAAAATAAGCAATTGAAGCCATTAAAATCATCAGAACCATGTTTTTATCAGAAGTCTGTTTTGTGAAAGAATTATAGTAATGCTTAAAAAATTTTATGTGAGTGGGCAAAGGATCCTGCTGTGCGTGTGTTGTGTGTCTGTTATTATCAGTCTAGAATTAACATCTGTCTATCTTTATGTCAAAATATGTAATGTTCCATGAGTGACACACCAAGCCAACACAATTTCTACTGTATTTGAAATTTATACTTACCTTAAAGAGTGGACTATGAACCATAAAGTAAGCTTTCACATTTTCTTCTCCTATCTGTTCAGCTACATATAATCCCATAGAGCCATACTGATCATAGATTTCTCTTTTCGTCTCATCACTCAGTACACTATTTGCATGGTTGATTTCTTTGAACTAGGCAAAGGGTGCAAATTCATTTAGTAAAATCTACCAGAGGTCAGAGGTCAATGTACTTAATTGGACCACTCTCAAATTACTGTTATTAAAGCTGCACTGGCTATAACTGGAACATTATTGGAAACTGTTTTATAAGCTGTAACGACTTCCTAATAATATTGTACACCTTTCACAGTATTAAATCACTTGCGGGAAAAAGTATTTATGCACCTGTACACATTATATGGTACAGTAAATCCAATCAAATTGATTTTTGGGTCTGCACCCTAAAAGTCATTGGCCCAACGCGATCATGATTTTAACTTGTTGCTGTATTGCTTTTGGATAAAATCGACCTCTAATTGTCATGCACAATTTCTAAATATAGGTATTTGAACAATTTTCAGTGAATTTTCACCTATAAAAAGTGATGTGCATATGTACCTATTTACCATGTCACCTTTGTGTGGCCATCGCATGTCAGAGATATGGCTGTGTATGGTCAGACAAATGAAACCCATGGTAATAGCCTGATTCCCAAATACTGCCTGTGGGAGGGTGGGGGCGAATAAACTCATCAACAACTTACCTTTTCTGTAGCATCTGGGTTGTCTGGATTTTTATCTGGATGCCATTTAAGTGCAAGCTGCAAGACAAAATGAAATATGTTAGTCTACTTTGTTGGGTGATAAAAGTCTAACCCTATGACCCATCAATTGTGGAGTCATGATGGGCGAATGGTTATAGTGGCAAGCTTTGAATCTGCAGGTTGCAGGTTCGAGCCCCATTGATGCCGTTTGTGTCTGAGGGGCTAAAGTCCTTAGGCAAGATTTGAACCATGATTGTGCCTTGATCAATCCAGCTGTATAATTGGGGACCTGGTAGGATAGCGGTTGCAATGTGAATGCTTTAATCCTATGCATGCTTAGAGACTGCAATTGATTGTATGCTCCCCCAGGGAGTTCAGGAAATAAAGGACTGTTGTGTCGCTAAAGATCAGTGCCAGGGGTAATAATTGTAAAGCACTTTGAGTAGAGTGGGAAAGTACAAAAACCAACATTGTTATTAATTATTATTATTATTATTATTATTATTATTATTATTATTATTATTATTATTATTATTACTATTATTATTATTATTATTATTATTATATTTGCAATGTTAACCATCTTTCTCTAGTTATGACAAAATGTATAAGTGCTGAATGAGCATTTATGATTTACCCCAAAACATACACATATCATATTCTACAACTGATGACACCAGACCATGGACAAACAGAACATGTTACAAACCGGGCAAGTAAACAACTGAATTGGATTAATAACACTTGGCACAGCATGTTGGAAGTACAGAGACTTGTATTACATTCCATCATTTGGTAAAAACAGTTTTATGACCACTTTACATAATAGTTCACATTCACAAACAAATCAGAATTTCCCCTGGCATTTCATGCACACATAAAAAGGGTATAAAACTGATCTTATCAAACCGTGAAATGTAATACAAGTCTCTGCTGTTCCAACATCCTGAGCCAAGTGTTATCAATCAAATTCTATTGATTACTTTCTCTGTTTGTACCAGGTTCCATTCATCCATGGTCTGATGTCAGCAGTTGTAATAACCTCGACAAACGTAATGCGTTCTAATAATACTTATTATGTAATGACCACTGTAAACAAGTAATGTATATGCATTTTTATGTCATTGTCATATTAATAGAAATATAACAATCTGAGACTGAAGTGTAAGTGTGACAGTTCTTTTGAAATTGTTCGTGACGGGTATCTCATTAGTCATGTCTCAAAGGAGAGAATTCCATTTAAATGTAATTGTTTTATAGTAGAAAATGGCTGATACTTGACATTGGGAGTGGAAAATGTGTGCAACCTGAAGAGAGTACTGCTTGTAATTTTGCAATCATTGAAAGTTGTAGAGAAGTGTGAAGTGCTGTCAACATCTACACATTGGATAGTTTTCTTATATTAATATATAGCTTCTGAACAGTTCAAGTACAGTTCACTTTTCGTTTCAAGTAAAGTTCACTTTTCATTTCAAGTACAGTTCACTTTTCATTTCAAGTAAGGTTCACTTTACATTTCAACTACAGTTCACTTTTCATTCATGTTAGTTTCTTTTTTGTTTCCTGTTTAGTGTATAGCACTTTTTATCATTATATGAAACTTAAAAAAAAAAATTAAAACTCCACTTCTCTGAAAAAAATAATTATTTATTGTCTTAATTTATAGACAATATGACAATGTTGACCTTGTGATCATGTCTAACTAATATTCCACAGTCAAGTCGAATTTTGTTTTAGATTTCAGAAGTTCTTCTGTGAGACACCCAAACATGAAATGATATTATTTTCAATTTAGCTGTAAGTATTAAAGACCTGTGAACACCCAACTCAATCACACAGTGTGACAGGAAGTACCGAGTATAGCAGGGGTCAAGTACTGACCGGCAATATGTAAGGTTGATAGCTATGTCACTGTGTGATATATCATATTACAAGTTACTTCCTCACTACAAAGTGATACTAGAATGACGTCCTGAAATACTGTACATCCAATATATGTAACTGATATGAAGTTCTGTATTCATTTATCAAGCCTCACTTGTCTGTTCTTTTTTTTTTTTTTACTAATTGAAGTTATTTACATTTCAGAAAGGGGATATTCCTTCCTCATTTGTCATATTTATTTCACAGCATTTTGTCCTTCTCTATCTTGTAACTAGTTATTTCAATTTTACACAGCAAGTAGTCTCAATAAGCTGTGATATACATGTACCTAATTATCAAATGTTGTAGCGGTGTGCCCTCCAAGCCCATTTCAGTGTTGCAGCCAAAGGTTTTTTTTGGGGTCATTTGACACACATACATTTTCCGGACCTGACCCAAAATTTTGGAAGTGATGGGTCATAGATGACCCACACTAACATTGCATGCAAATATGTTTAGCAACATGACCACGCCTATAGCAACAGCCAAATGATCGCATATATTGCATAGATAACTAAACAGGGTTGGATAGGCAACTGCATAATCATTCAGCAACTATCTAGCATGGATCAGCATGTGGGTAAATATTTTTACAAACTGTATAGTTGTGCTACAATGCCATTGGTGCTTTTTTTTATAATGTCCCAAAAAAATGTATGGCCCAGAAAAATGAAAGTCTCGGGATATTACGTCCAACTCTTTCAAAAGGCTGGCTGCAACACTGCCATTTGATGTGTGTACTACAATGCACAAATAACAGTGTTTTAAATTATATATAATTTCCATATTCCTGTGGCCATTTAAATTTCAAATTTCACCCACTCAGTTTGAAATTATACAGTAAATCATAAGTGGTGATTATAATGATAATGGAGGTATAGATAATGATGTCTGCAATCATTGAGTACAAAAATGACAGGAATGTCCCATTATCATTGTAGGTGGTTTGAGCCTTGTTGCCACCATTTGCTGCTGAATGCCAAACGTTTTTGGACAAGATTTGAACCATGGTTGTACCCCTGTCAACCAAACTGAATAAATGGGATAGGACTGAGGTTGTTTCTGAACAATTCAATCTTACATGCTTACAGAGTCTGCAATGGATTATTTGCACCACAAGAAGTTATTGCCCTATTCAAGTCTGTTGTGTTGATATAGGTCTATGCAAGGGGTAGTAATTGTACAGTGGAATGACCTCAACATATGGAAGCTTTCCACTTTAGATTGCCACATGATTGTGGAGTCATGATGGGTGAATGGTTAGAGTGGCCGGCTAGGAATCTGCAGGTTGCAGATTTGACCGCCATCGCTGTCACTTGTTTCTGAATGGCTAAAGTCCCTGGGCAAGATTTGAACCATGATTGTGCCTCTGTCAACCCCCAGCTATATAATTAGGAACCTGATAGGATAGCGGTTGCAATGTGAATGATGTAATCCTATCCACTTATAGAGGCTGCATTGGATTGTATACTCATCAGGGAGTTGATGAAGTTAAAAGAAAGGGGGCGTTGTGCCACTATGGATCCATGCCAGGGGTAATTGATAATTGTAAAGCGCTTTGGGCACAATGTAGGAAAGTGCTATATTTAAACAAAAAAACACTATTGTTATTATCACTAGTATGTTATCTTACCTTCCTATATGCCCTTTTAATCTCATCTGGTTCAGCACCTTTTTGTAATCCTAACAGCTGATACAGTGACTCTCCAGAGGTGCTAATAAAATAAAAACACACAAAAACAATTACATTAGTACACTACATGTGTGATTGTAAATTATAAGTTTATATATGTTTAAACATCAAACTATAAAATACTCATGAAACTGACATGTATTGTAGTACAAAACATAGTAAAACCACAGGACTCTTCTTTATGGCACCGTCTGAGACAAACTATTCCTTGGGTCAGTTGAAAACTATGGCTATGCTCTGTTTAATGAGAATGAAACATTACAGGATCTGATTACTAACTATTATTTACTATATTTCAATAATGATAGCACAACCAGAAGTTGAACTTCCATATTGTATATTACTTGCAATAGTGAGAGTAACGTTTTGCCTGATCACATTACATGTAATTCAAAGGTAATGTATCGTTAGCTTGTGTTTCAAACCAGAAACTACTGCGAGATGTTACAGCGACGATAAGATAGCATGTTAGATATAGAATCATCGGTCATAAACCACGTCCTCTATTATGGCATTGTCCAATGCACATCATCAAGAGCCTGTGGCTTCATTCACGTAAAAAATTGTTATTTATGAATGGATAATTTAGTCACGTTGTAGATCAACACAACAACCAATCAGATTGTCTGACACATAGCACATCATACCCAGGCACGATACATTTGCGGTTTTTATATCAGCTCTTGTTTGCAAGAATGATATCAAACAAGCAAACAGAACTTACTACCACATCACTAGAAAACAAAGAAATGGGTAATTTGAGAAAGTCTGTCAATCGGCAAAAGCAAAATGTTATTAACAGGTTATAGTGTGCCCTCTTACTGCTGTAAAACAGTTTCGTTTGCCACACAAAAATTGGCTTTCAGTTATCTGTGTGGTGATGCACAAGAAAAGTCATCATTTTGACCCACGACCCACTAAAAAAATGTTATCTTTTATTAGAGAACACACTACAAGTTATGTCACTTTTGGGGTTAATATGTTTTTAGAAGTGAATAGTGTGTGTGTGTGTGTTTGTGTGTGTGTGTGTGTGTGTGTGTGTGTGTGTGTGTGTGTGTGCGCGCGCGCTCAATATACATATGTAGCTAGAGTGGTGTAAATAACACAGTATCAAGCAAGATACACAGGAGCCATTACACAAAAGTTTTTGAAAATACAAATTATGTACTTGGTACATCTGTCATACTTTCCCTTGCATAACACATGATGTGCACATGTACATTTCACAAGTTACATTTGTGCGGTCCTGTTGTACATGCTGCATGTTGTATTACTAAGGTGTGGTCCACCAAATATGGCAATCTCTTAGTACCTGCAATCATGTACAAAGTTACATGACTCACACAGGAGGGGTTCCAAAACATGTTAATACAAATATCTCTAGCTAACGAGTACACCATTTCTATGTAGCAGGTATCTGATTTGACATTCGTTCAAGTTTCAAACTCGAATACATACACATTGGCAAGCATTTCAGGTTCTACCCTGGGGGTATGGCAGTAGTACTCTCACCTCACTTGGCTCTTCTCAAACTCATGATCACTATCAAGGGCCATTGCCAGTTATATCCAGAGCACACGAAATATCCCAAACTAATCCAATCTTCTGAACTCAGTTCTTATCCAAACTCAGCTTGCCATGTTTTTGATTTTTATCATGGACTTTGAAAATCTAGACAGTGAGTGTCCATATTGGTTTTTAAATAATGAAAATCTATTGTGATAAATGAATGGATGTCCATGGACATGTCTGAATAGGATACATGCATACAAACACTGGTTTATTATGATTTATGAATATTCATGATATTGCTTATCTATAAATAGAATATCATTTCATGTAACCAAAACATATATGATATTGTCAAATCCATGTCAATTTCACTAAGTTTTACTGGAATTAACAATTGATGAAGTTATTTGTAATTTTGACACATAAGACAGCTATGACTGATTGATATTGAAACAAAATTACCATAATTAGTCTAAATCAGGTGTTATTTTGATGTGCAAAATATTAATACTGCAAAAAAAAAATGTTTGGAAAATTTCCTACAAACTCGAAATTTTAACATCCTTGAAAATACTACACTAAAGTGCGAATGAAAGCCTATAATGTGGTAGCAAAAACTGGGCTCCGATGAATACTGAATGTTTGGTTACAGGATGCTATATGTTCCATGTATTCAGTATTCCAGTAAAATATCCATGTGTGTATAATGTTAGCTGATACATTCTTTTTTAAGATATCATAAACTCTCAAGTTATTTTGTCTACAACTTAACCTCACAACCAGTCTAATCATAGTAACTCTCCACTAGGGAAATCACAAGTCTGACACTGATTCAATGCAATCTACCTCTGTCGGTGAATACATAAAATCTCTCTGCCTGCCTTCCCCAGGTACTTTACCAGGGGTCACTTTCCCCACTCATATTATAGGACAAGATACTGACAAATCTATGCTAATTTTAGAACAATACTCTTCTCTCTATTTATAACAGGGTTCCAAATCATTTATTGAAAAATATGTCTCTGATCTCAAACGCAGCAGATAGCTGTAATCTGGCATTGTATGAATGGTCATGTGATCAATGCTCAAGAAATCACATCTCACATCAAAATATGCATTTATGAATGCTTTGAGCGAATACCTTATCAGTGATATATGTGATAACCAAACATTCTACTAGTCTCTCACAGTCTCGTCTCTGTATTACAATGTAATAGTATTATTTATGTTCCTGTTTGTTCAGTTCATTTTGGCCCTATAGTTGATTCTTTATTTGTAATGTGCGATGGAACCACACTCGACTAGCAAAAAGCTATTTTTTGGACTACAAAACTGCCAATTCTGTTTTGTTTATAATTACAGTATAATTGTGCTACTACTGATGTACGTTGTGACTTTGAAACTGGCAATAAATGAATGAATGAATGAATGAATGAAAATCGCTTTCTGTACATGTTTCTCATCAGACACCCTAGATTTGGACTCATCTGTATATAAAGCTAATAATTCAATCAATTATATTATCCCTTTTAAATAACATGCAAGTCTTTCTCAATAAATAGATTTTGAAAGAATGCAAACTGTTTTAACATGCTAACAGAATACATGTAGTCTACATTACATATATATTTTTGTACATATTACACGAATTCCCTGGTTGTAGTCTATTGAAAATCAATGAGCTGAATATCCAGCATAATAATAATGTAAATCCAATTAGGGTCTTTTGAAATTGAATGAATGAATGAATGGGGTGGCTCTACTACAAGACCACCCTTACGAGATTCTGGAGAAACATATCAGAAATCACTCGCACCGAATCTGTTTCCCAAAGCAATGCATTCTGGGGAATACTTCACATCTAATATGGCAATCTGAATGATCCAGGTTCCTTCCCGACAGGTTTGCTTGTCTTGAGTGACTGATACATGTTTCTTATTATAAAAAGAATGGGTCTTGTAAGGTTTTTCATGCCTTGGAAGAAATATATTGTGTGACTTGAGATTATGTTTCCCCTGACTGTCATCTGAGTGGTCTTGTAGCAGCACCCCAAGCGGCGAGACTCTGGGAGAATCTAACACTATTCTGAAGACTTGGGTCGTACAGTTCTACTCAAGAGCATTATTCTGAAGGAGACTGTACCATCGTCAGCTCTGACTGATCAAAACATTCTTTTGAATAGGATCGTGCAATTGTTGACTATGAATGACAGAAAGTGTTATTGTAAAGAGGATCATTAGCTGTGGGTATGAATGATCAAAAGTGTTATTCTTAAAATGATCATGTCATCTTCCGCTATGACATATTAAAAGCATTATCCTGCCTGAAGAGAATCACTAACAACAAATGGCCAAAAGTGTCAATCTATTGATTATTAAAGTTGGAATAACCATAAAGCTATTAAATAATTTTCAGTACAAGTATTTAGAATCAATTAATTTGATTTAATATGTTATGTGTAAAGGATTTCATTTCACTTTTGTGGACATACTCCAATCCTGGATCAATAAAGTAAATATACTTAGAAGTAATGATTATATAACAAACGTACAATGTATGTATGTATGTATGTATGTATGTATGTATGTATGTATGTATGTATGTATGTATGTATGTGTTTGTGTGTATGTATGTATGTATGTATGTATGTACATGTATGTGTTTGTGTGTATGTATGTATGTATGTATGTATGTATGTGTTTGTGTGTATGTATGTATGTATGTATGTATGTATGTATGTATGTATGTATGTATGTATGTATGTATGTATGTATGTATGTGTTTGTGTGTATGTATGTATGTATGTATGTATGTGTTTGTGTGTATGTATGTATGTATGTATGTATGTATGTATGTGTTTGTGTGTATGTATGTATGTATGTATGTATGTATGTATGTGTGTGTGTGTGTATGTATGTATGTATGTATGTACAATGTATGTATGTATGTATGTATGTATGTATGTATGTATGTATGTATGTGTGTATGTATGTATGTATGTATGTATGTATGTATGTATGTATGTATGTGTTTGTGTGTATGTATGTATGTATGTATGTATGTATGTGTTTGTGTGTATGTATGTATGTATGTATGTATGTATGTGTTTGTGTGTATGTATGTATGTATGTATGTATGTATGTATGTATGTATGTATGTATGTATGTATGTATGTATGTGTTTGTGTGTATGTATGTATGTATGTATGTATGTATGTATGTGTTTGTGTGTATGTATGTATGTATGTATGTATGTGTTTGTGTGTATGTATGTATGTATGTATGTATGTATGTATGTATGTGTGTGTGTGTGTGTGTATGTATGTATGTATGTATGTACAATGTATGTATGTATGTATGTATGTATGTATGTATGTATGTATGTATGTATGTATGTATGTATGTGTGTGTGTATGTATGTATGTATGTATGTATGTATGTGTGTGTATGTATGTATGTATGTATGTATGTATGTATGTATGTATGTATGTATGTATGTATGTATGTATGTATGTATGTATGTATGTTGCTTTAAATTATAGAAATATCTATTAACAGTTGGCAAGTGTATGTTAAGTCATGTAACATGTTATTCTAGTCTAAGAAGACATGCATAATTTATCTAATTATGTGCCAGCAAGAGTACACATAATTTGTAAAAATAAATGAATATATCATACAGTGGGCAAAGTTATATTTACAGTGCTTGATGTACAATTTACAATGATAATGTAAATTGCTTTTATACAATAATAAAATTAAGCGTCTAAACATTTCTGACTCTGTCTATCTCTGTCTTTCTGTCCAGCCATCCATCCACCTGTCAGTCTGTCTGTCTGTCTGTCTGTCTCTCCACCCTTCCATCCATCCACCTGTCAGTCAGTCTGTCTGTCAGTCTGTCAGTCTGTCTGTCTATCTCTGTCTGGCTGGCTGGCTGGCTGGCTGGCTGGCTGTTGGTCTGTCCATCCATCCATCAGCCCATCCAGCCATCGAATATCAGTCTCTGTCTGTCTGTCTGTCTGTCTGTCTGTCTGTCTGTCTGTCTGTCTGTCTGTCTGTCTGTTGGTCTGTTCATCTAGCTATTGGGGATATCTGTTTGACTCTGTCTGTATGTCCATTCATTCATCCATCTGTCTGTCTGTCAATTAATTTGTATGTCACTGTGTGGTCTGTTTGTCTGTCTGTCCATTTTGTCTGCAAGTTCTCTTGAGACCAGGTTACAGCTTCAGACTTGTGACAGCTACCCTGCATTGTCGGCTATCAAACTGATGCTATCAGTAACAGTGTACACAGTGAGCTAAAATGATACTGCCTGGTAGTACATCGTTGTAGACATCAACTGTATACAGCTGAGCCATCCATCATGTTGGCCATAAATATCTCATGTATCTCCTGCCATCTGTTTTACATAGGTGTTTATTGTATACTTAGATATATGCTACCAAAGTAATTTCTTCCGATAGGAACATTCAAAATATTTTCCTGGCAAGTGAGGTGGCACAAAAAAAAAAATTACCGGTATGTGTTTCCGATAACATGGCCTCAGAAAATAGGGTAGGTATTTAGGACAGAAATATCACTTAAAAGTACAATATCATTATCACGTACAGGCACTTTACAACACATATATATATATATCATAACTGTTATATGATGCATAAGCCAAGTTACTGTCTTTGAACAGAAAATATGGATTATATACCCTGGTCATTCTACATCATGACAACCTGTGTCTACATCACTGGTTCTGCAGTGCATTCAGCCAGATAATACTTGTGACCCAAAGTTCTGTGATAAGGCCCCTTAGGCCATTTGTTATTTCCTTGACTGAACAAAGAAAAAATATTGGGGAATAATATCTAATTATACCATGCACAAGCCAAGATATTGTGTTTGAACAGAAAATATGGATTATATACCCTGGTCGTCCTACATGTACATCTTTCACGACAACACATGTCTATGAAATATGCTTGAGGAGGTATAAATATATTATTCCCCATTATATTTTTCTTCATTCAGCTGGGAAATACTTGTGACATAAGGGTTTGTCACTACTTGTTTATCAACTCGTAGTGACAAGGCCCCTTAGGCCACTCATATTTTCCTTGGCCAAACAAGCAAAAATATTAGGGAATAATATCTAATAATTAATAGCTTACTACTGTCATCATAATCATTTCAGTTCTGATTTTATCACAATTATTTCTGTTGTCTTCTTAATTATGAACAAGAACAGATTCCTAATGAAAACACTTTCACCTATACAGACTTTCTTTTTTATCATCTGCAATCGGTAAAAGGTCACTCAAACTAGAGTGCCCAGACACGCCTTTCCAGAGGAAATCAAAATGTCTTGATACTAAAATATAGCATAGTCTTTTTATTAGTAATTCCTGTCAAACGCTACACAACAATTGAAATAAACAATCTATAGTAAATAACACATTTGGTACCTTTGTACATCATACCATTCGTTGTACACAACAGCTGTCCACCTACACCCACGCTTATAATATATGTGTTCACCTAACATGAAACATTTCTAGTGCACTGTCATTTATATATATCCTTCTGTCATACAGTACTTTTAAGTGTTTTGGAAATTTTGCAGGTACTGTATGTACCACACGATACATGATATATAATACATGTATGCAGAGACTTCATATGTTGTGTTTGGTGGTACACCTACATACCTTTGGTACAAAGTTATTCAATATTGATTTCAATCAGACAAATTATGAACTATCATATCACAAATGTCTGCAGCACTGTGTTTGAATTATACTATATACACACTGAAAAATATACAGCTGGTATTGATTCTCATTTGCCAAGGTTTAGATAATCTAGTCAATTGTTTATATGTAAAAATTTAATTAAATAATTTAATTAAATAATTTAATTTTATATATATAATGTGTGTCTCTCTGTCTGTCTGGCTTCAGCAAAGGACTTGATTAAATTTTATGTTACAAGTCATGTGATTTCAAAAGCCAATTTAATACTAGTAGATACCCCACGTACGCCACAAACACTTGCACTCGTGCATCATGGGGCTCTGTCATATTATCATGTTTGGCTTCAGCATTAGGAACAATGGACTTTTAACTTGATTTGGTTCATGTTACAAGTTGTATGATATCAAGAGCCAATCAAAGTTCTTTCATAATTATTTCAATATATTCAACATCATGGTGAATTCATAGTACTTTTATCATCCAGACATAATTGGGGACTCATTGGAGGTAAGATTGATGTAGAGTGTCACAAATTAAACCAATTATATGCCATAAATTTTACAGAAGCAGTTATGAGAATGTTAAATTTACAGCAAAATTGCCCATAAAATATAAGCCGACATGTCATTGAAAACACTTAAATCTAAAACCCCCTCCCACACCCACACCAACATCCACATCCATCTCTGTGACCAAAAAGGTTCACATGCCAAAATTCACCTATTCCCTTCTGTCACTAAAATTTTCTACATCCCTGCATACTTGTTTAGCCTTACAGTTAGACAGTAGAATCAATACTTGAACAGTCTCTCCATTTATTAGAAAATACTCCGGGATATGACACGTAACTATAGAGCTCAAATTAATAGCTGATGTTATCCTGAAATTAATCATTCTAAATGACTGCAACACTGACTGAAGTTAAATGATAATTATATTTTCTCATTTATTCTACGAGATTTCAAATCAAACACTGTTCACCTCATGTACAAACTTATATTCTGGTTATAACACAAGGGATAAAACTCTGATTGTTATTATCAAGTTTGTCATGATGGGGTATCAGTTTACAATCACAAAATATCGCTTATCAGCTCAGCTACATATACCTCAACCTCCCCCTCCCACCTCCCCCACCCAATCCCCCCCCCTTCCACGTCATACCTATCCACATCATTGTTCATCATACTGTTTTAACATAGACTAAAGGACTTGACTTCTTTTAGCAAACCCAATTTTTTCCAATCTAAAGGCCATGTCTCCCCATTGGTTTGTTTAATTGTAGTTGAACGGAATGTAGTTCGCATGACAAGCTCATATTTTTGTGTTATCAATATCCAAGTTTCCAACAAATACAAACACAAATCAATACGCAATATTTACAATTCCTGTCAAGATTTTCAATAAATCTAATCCCCCCCCCCCCTCCTCCCATTTAATTTTTTGTTTTCATTTTTTGAATTTACTGTCACGATTTCATTCTAAAACAACAGTCAACTATATGCAAATGGTAGGTTGAAGCCTTGGTAGATTTCTGTTTTGTTTACAAAGATGATTAAAATCGGTCACTCATAAACAATCATGTGATATTTGTAATGTTTTACAAGTTACCACTAAGGTGTGTCCAGCAACTGAAACATGTGAACACACTTCTTACCACTGAAACATTGGCCTTAACGTGATCAGCTGTTTATATCTCAAACACTTCACACACATCAAGTTATTATAAACTTCCAACAAACCACACAACTATTTAGAAATAATAACTTGATAGTAAATTCAAGACAACCGTCTACACTATCAATCTCAAAGTCCATCATAAGATATTCTGTATTTGGGTATAAAATGACCTTGCAACACACAAATACCAGCATTTACCATACGTTAATGATTTATTAATTATCAGTCAATGAATACATCAAGTGTTCCAACACTGACCCATATACTTCAATTTGTTAACATTTACTGTGTTATTATAATATAAACAGTTTATAAATATATTTTATGATTATTTTAGATTATTTTATTTGGTTATCCAAGTTCTTGTTGTTTTTGATTGTTTGCATTCTCCTAAAGTTGATTTGAAAGTATGTACTATATGAGTTCACCTGTCAGTGTTTGTTTGTATGTATGTATGTATGTATGTATGTATGTATGTATGTATGTATGTATGTATGTATGTATGTATGTATGTATGTATGTATGTATGTATGTATGTACAGTATGTATGTATGTATGTATGTATGTATGTATGTATGTATGTATGTATGTATGTATGTATGTAGTGTAGGTAAGTTTGCATATCTGTGTGCACTGTTCACAAATGTTTAAATGTATGTGTGTCAACGTGTTCATAAATATTTGTATATCCCTTCCCAGGTCAAGTTCTTGTAAAAGCTGGATAATGGCAGGATGTGTTTTTGGGAGTGGTAAGCAGGTAAAATCTTCCGAGGGTTCCCATGCATTTTGTATCATTTTACCTGGGGTTCCCAAGCAAAATTAACATATACTCTATAGGGAAAAACTGCAATTTTTACCCTTTCTGTTACTGGACTTCCCCAAATTTAGCAAAATACTGCTCTGTATGTGTGTGTGTGTGTGTGTGTGTGTGTGTGTGTGTGTGTGTGTGTGTGTGTGTGTGTGTGTGTGTGTGTGTGTGTGTGTGTGTGTGTGTGTGTGTGTGCGTGCGTGCGTGTGCGTGTATGTACAAGTGTGTCTCATTATTGTGTGATGCACTGTATGGGTATGTGTTTACAGCAGTACTTAACCATAACTAGTAAGATATCTACCTATATTACATTATACCTAAAACTAGTAAGATATCTACCTACATTACATTATACCTAAAACTAGTAAGATATCTACCTATATTACATTATACCTAAAACTAGTAAGATATCTACCTACATTACATTACATTATACCTAAAACTAGTAAGATATCTACCTATATTACATTATATTATACCTAAAACTAGTAAGATATATACCTACATTACATTACATTATACCTAAAACTAGTAAGATATCTACCTACATTACATTATACCTAAAACTAGTAAGATATCTACCTATATTACATTATATTATACCTAAAACTAGTAAGATATATACTTACATTACATTATACCTAAAACTAGTAAGATATCTACCTATATTACATTATATTATACCTAAAACTAGTAAGATATCTACCTACATTACATTATACCTAAAACTAGTAAGATATCTACCTATATTACATTATACCTAAAACTAGTAAGATATCTACCTATATTACATTATATTATACCTAAAACTAGTAAGATATCTACCTATATTACATTATACCTAAAACTAGTAAGATATCTACCTATATTACATTATATTATACCTAAAACTAGTAAGATATCTACCTATATTACATTATACCTAAAACTAGTAAGATATCTACCTATATTACATTACATTATACCTAAAACTAGTAAGATATCTACCTACATTACATTATAACGAAAACTAGTAAGATATCTACCTACATTACATTATACCTAAAACTAGTAAGATATCTACCTATATTACATTACATTATACCTATATCATCACTTAGACTATTCCTTAAAGTATGTCTTGCATATCTGAAATATTATTTATTACATCAATTACTTAAAACTACATGAATAAGATTTTATCACGTTTCCGTTAAAATAAGCCATAAAAATTCCTACAATGATTCAGCTTTTGTACTATACAACCCATAATGTACATGACACACATAAGGTACATACATATAGACAGACTGGGTGAGCCTAATTGATTAATTAATCACTTTTCTTGAAAAGGTCTGGGAGACACATTAACATCATTCCAAACAAATACTTGAAATAGCAAATCACTAGTATATAGTAACCTCTCTCTCTCCTACCAAGGATTCTTTCATATAAATTTACCTATTTAAATTTACTTGATTGATCAATAGCAGTGTAACGTTATAATGTGTGATTTTTGGTTGTATACACTATATATAGACTGGGTGCATTCAGCTGTCACAACCTACATGTAATACTCTTAAATTTGACAAACTGACAACATAATTGTAATTGATACTTTTACAGACTACATGTTAGTAGAACGGAAATGACTTGAGTCACTGTCAACCAACAATACTGGTAACACATGTACATGTATATAAATAAAATAGAATGAGCTATGTAATATCGACTGGGTTCACGGTTACATCTATGGATAAAATTATTAAGAATTTCTACTCAAAAAAAATTTCTCTTCAGGAGAAATATTTTTGCTGACATCAACCCCTTAGCAGTACACTCCTGATATTGCTAATGAGACATTAGACAAAATTTGAGAATCAGATTCCAAAAAATTAATATTCTTTGTTGACTTTGCTCTGTAAGTAAGAATTCATATTCATAGACGATGAGGCTTGTTTCCCCCAATGTGATATACCTTGACATCAAGTTATCACACTGTGCTATTAAACATTGATTCCTAATCATTGATAGCAGTTTATGTGTCAAAGATATTTAACAAAATAGCCAGTAAATACAATCAGTGTATTATTCCCTTCAAAATAAAGAGTTTATTGTTCTGTTGATACTCAGTACCTGCAGTAGCATTTTACCTCATGCTAGAGGGTCAAAATACAACAAGAAGGTTGACTTACATCTACAGTAATATTACATAATATGAATAGTGATTATGTATGGAGCAGAAGTTATGATGTCAGCCAAGAAATTAATTGATTGATTGCCATTTCTATAATGTGCTCTGGGAGTAAAATTCTATTTCAGGTAACATCAATTATTTTGTTTTCAAGAAAATCACAGGGTGGAACCTACTAGTACTACTCTTATATTGCAGTGTACAAGGCCGGGGAGAACCTTGACAACATACACTTGAAAAAAAAAGAAATTTACTGGAGTCTGTGTTCTTTTTTATTAAAAGAATTATGCACTTGTTGTATTTATTTTACATTCCTGATCTGAATATAACTTAAACAGATAAAAACATATGTGTATTTTTGTGTGTGGATGTAATAAATTATAATCAATGTTATAAAAATGTACAAGTTAGCGATATTTTACAGGTTAGCCTGGAGTTTGTGCTATCCTACTTATCAATTTACTTGAGAACTGTGGCCTAGTATTAAACCAATTTGGTTCTAAGAGGAAAAATACCGAGTTCCACTTTCACTTCATATACATGTAATTCATTGGGTATATGAAGTGAAAGTGGAACTCGATATTTTTAGACCCTAAGATACGTTGTGTTGTTAACCCTCACTGAGTTTTCAGATATGTTATCTCGTCACTGTAAAAGCCACAGGCTTCTTTGCAGCATCCATACAACTAATTCTGCTAGCGCTTGCTGAAGGAGTAAGTCGGAATTCGATTCAGACAATGTCCCTCTCCTTTAGTTCTATAAGCAAGACTACAATACAACGCACACCACAACAAAAATATGCTCTGATTTGCCAGAATAGTTATCTATCCAGCCATTGTCCTTATAAGGAAGTTATTGGGAAAAGAAACTGACTCAATCATCAAATTTCAAACTGCACAACTTCTTGGTCTTACATTTACAAGTAGACTCGAGTAGTAATCAGTAGAGGGTGACTCACAATGTCTACGATGATAAGACTGTACAACTTCAATTTTCTTGGTCTTACATTTACAAGTATAGACTTGAATAGCAATCAGTAGCGGGTGACTGCCCTTTACTGAAATACAAAATGTAAATAACTACAACTACTTCTAGTACAAGTAGAGGGTGACTCACAATGTCTATGATTAGTCAACAATCTAAGATGCTACGTGGTCTGTGATGTGGGCCAGGACAGAATATTCCTGCCTCTCTGATCCTGATAACGCTACAAAACTACCATTGATATTATTAATATCCATTTATTTATTTCTCTGTTCGCAACAAATTCCATTTCTACATGCTACCAAGCCTGATGTCATATATGTAATTCTATGGGCTGATTTGAATTGTAGCACTGACTATTTGCAAATTGTTTCTAACAACAAACAGTCATCCAATAATGAACAGTCTTTGAGCAAGATTGACATGTGATTAAACATTAGTGAGATTTTGACATATTAATGTGATGTGTCAAACACTTTTATGACATTTTGTTGCTTTTGGATTGAAAAATGGACATGTATGTCAGTAGCCTGAGGTACGCTGAGTAAGCAATACCCAGTCGACTACTATGACCATTGGTAAATATGCAGTTATGGTACAACGCACTTTCAAAAAGCACTTTTTACATGGCATTCACATCTACAGTGAGTGCTTGTCTAAAATAAATCACTGTAATGTATGATGTGAAACTAGTCAGACATTTACAGTGGTTATTAATATTATAGTGTATAAACATATGACGTGGGGTTAATGTTACACGACGCTGTCTTTTCAGTCTACATGTACATGTATATCACACTATCATACTAGGTTATTTACATGTGCTATAGCACAAACAAGCTATAAATAAATCTACTCAAAATATACCTATGACAACCCCAAAACACACACATGCGAATGCACACACATATACATATGCACACACATGCATGCACACGCACAAGCACATGCACACGCACATTTACTGTACACACATACATACACACATGCAAACACACACACAAACATGCATGCATGCACACACACACACATATACTGTACACACACAAAACAAACAAATATAATGGGTAATAAATTTACAAGATACTTAACGTTAAGAAACATGTCAGACTTCTGACAGTAACTTTGTGATTCGTATGATATATGGACCAACAGGAAGCCATTGTTTCTGTTTTCCTGTTTCACTATTTATACAACAATAGGGGACTCAGAATTTTTAATTTACCTGTTTGGCATTTTGCATTTTTTACTGGAAACACTGTGCCATTCACACAGACCCTAAACTCCTCTGCAACCTAGTTGAGTTAAAATCAACTGGGGGTCTGGGGGTCACCATAGTTGGTGGGGGAACATGAACAAATTTGCATTTTAGTGTTTGTTTCGCTGAAGGCATTCAAAGCAAATAATTAATAAATGGATGTGTCCGATAGGGGACACTGAAGGGTGTTTGTTATTGTGAACACTGAAGCATGTAATTCTATAAGAAATGTGCAATTGTGAGATCTACATGAAACTATGACAATATATGGTAAATTTCGACTAGCAATGAGAATTACAGACAGATAATAAAACTGGTTATTTGGAAGCTTTCTTTAGCCTGGAATCCATGGGAATGGGGGTTTTCAATTCGTTATTTCCCCGTCACAATAAAAATTCAAAATCCTCATTCGCCTGGATTCTACGTTAAGGTTAATTAAAATAAATTTTCTCAGCATAATAACTGTATTCAAGTAACTCCCTGCATTAATCTGTTATTTAAAGGAGACCAAATCACATCACATATGAAATTGAATTAAACACCATTTTCCTAAATAACATCAATAATCTATGATTTACACAGAAAGGTTATGGTTACCTAACTCACATCTATTCATACTAACATATACCAGCTGTGCTGTCTGCTGTCCTGTTCTACATAGCAAAATATGAGATGTCTCAAAATGAGTGAAAATTTTTAACATAATATGTACTTGTCATTTGACATTGACAGTTTAATATCCCCCCCCCCCCCAATATTTTTGTTCAGCCAAGGACAATATGAGTGCCATAAGGTGCATTGTTACTATGAGATTAAGAGTAATACATGTAACAAACCCCTATGTCTTGAGTATTTTTTTAGCTGAATAAAGAAAAATATTGGAAAATAATAGTTTTATTCATGTTTAAGCTTAATTTCTGTTGAAAATTTGATAAAGAATGGTGATATTGAATATCTTGATTTGTGTTATGATTGATGTGTAGGCATTGGCGTCATAACACACAACACCCAGTTATAAACCCATGTATAAATCCCATATTCTTTGTTTGGACACATTCAACTTGGCTTGTGTGTGTGGTTATAATGTTATGTTCAGCATTCAGGTCAACTTCAAGTCCATGTAAAAGATAATGGCTATGGCAGGATTAGGGATGACAACCTCCACATCACAGTCAACAAGTCAAGGTAAAATGCCAAGGTTACAGTATACACACCCTGTCTTTGGATAATACCACCATGAGAAATCCAGACACAAAACAAACAAAGCTGATTATTTCATGAACACATTTTCAACAGCCTTCCATCACTGTCCATGCACAACACCAATATTACACACACACACACACACACACACACACACACACACACACACACACTCTCTCTCTCTCTCTCTCTCTCTCTCTCTCTCTCTCTCTCTCTCTCTCTCTCTCTCTCTCTCTCTCTCTCTCTCTCTCTCTCTCTCTCTCTCTCTCTCTCCCCCCCCTTGTGGACAATTTAAGATTGAAATAATTCAGAAATTTGTGAACATCAAACACTATTTATTTGTTCATCTAATTTCAATATAATTTTTTTGAGATGTGGAAATCATCCGATGAACTGTTATATAGAAGGGAAGAAGGGAAGGGTAAGATCTGAAATATTGACTGGCATCACAGTCCTGTCCTGGTAGGAAAAGAAGAGAAGATCACAAAATAGCAACCTTAAAATATAATTTATGTAATCTGAGGAGTAAAGGGAGAGTATCATAAAGACACACTGAACACTTCTCAAGCTACATTGATCTGGTTGTATGAAATATATACATTTATATTATAAATACCCGTAAAAGTTATCTAAATATACCAGACTCTTGGGCAAACAGAAGTCTTAAATGTCACGGTGTCAAGTACTATGTTATATTGTAACATAAAAAACTGTCATGTTTGAATTCGTCAATCCAGGAAGTAAATGTGGGAAGTATGTTTGTTTTACACCATACACAGATTCAGATCTGATCTGTAAATCAAGGACTTCTTATTCTATGAGTATTACATCTGTAGGTTTATCTGTCTGTCTATATGTCTATCTGCCTCTGTCTGCCAAAAGTTAGACCTAAAAACGCCATTATAATTGTGATGAACTGTAACTACAAGACAGTGAATTCTAACATTACATTTATACGTAATACTATGTATTCTAACATGAGTCAAATCATGCAATCAAGACAGACTTCCTGCACACACCCAATGATATCAATAACCATCGGTAGAAAGAACTAACCATGCATGGTGTTTAGATCTCAGAGTTCATCTTAGTCAAGACTCTACAAGCTTGAATACATGATGTTGTAATCACACTGTCCTATACTACTACTACAGTTGAAGAAATGTACTGTAGTAACTATACAAGCCTTGATTATATGTTGTCCTGCTCTACAGACAGTATAGGAAATGAATTGTTCTATTGTAACGTAGCATGAATTCCAGTCTGTCCTGTTCTTTAGTACATCTGAAGAGGTTTGGTTTAAAAACCAAAGACCTAGTTACAATTTATATTGGCTACATTAGACCACTTTTAGAATATGCAGTTCAAGCTTGGCATGCTGGACTTACTTTACAACAGCACAATTTACTTGAATGTATACAGAAAAGAGCATGCAGAATAATCTTGGCCAACGACTACATTTCATACTAGCGAGCTCTACAGTCATGCAATATCATAGAGCTTAAAACAAAGGCGTGATATCATATTTTTGAAATTTGCTAAATCCTTAAAAATCTAAAGACTTTCACAACTGGCTTCCGAATGGAAAATGGATGAGATTTGCGTAATTCACATATGTTGTCAGTTCCAAGGATGTGTACTCAAAGGTACACTAAAAGTGCAATCCCATACATGATCAAATTATGGAATGAGGATCAGAGCAATGTATAAATTGGTTTTTAATTGGTTTTAAAATTACCACTGAGTCCTTTTGTAAAGTATTTTAAACTGTCTTGTGTTACACAATTCATTTCATAGTACACTTTCTGATGTTGTTGTCGCCAATTGTAAGTTTTATTAATATTTTAATTTATCAATTTTATTTCTGATTTCAAAATGATATGCAATTGTAATATTGTCGCAATTCAGCCAGTAGGCTGCTGTGCTATGTACAATATACATAAACCATGAATAAATAATAGGTCCTGTAGTTAGCATGGAATTCACACTATCAAAATTATTTATATATAAATAACTCCACTGACTGAATCCACTAAATTGAGAGTTCAAATACACCACAAAATTAGTTTACTCTCTATACACTTTTTAATACTGAAAACCTACGCACAACATTCTACAGAAGGTAAATGTGTGCAAGATTTCAATTTTGCCTACATTTCAAAATAAAGTAAATATAGCCTTTCCTTTTACTCTAGTCTATGTCACTCTATTTTCTTTGTTAAGTTATTGAACTACTACACATAGGAATTCGTTTGTTTACATATTTGGGGTTGCTAAGATATGTGAACTTTTGTTTTCATTTGAAATGGTGCATATGGAAGCTTTTACTTTTCAAGTGTGTTTTGACAAGCATTAAAATATTTGATTATTCAGTTCTTGGTGGGAATAGAAATGAAGACAAAGCTATTTTGTAAATTAGCATAATTTAGCCTTTTCAGCTCCTTAAATATACATGTTATTTGATTAATTATTCATGAAAATCAAAACATTTATGTCTGGATGTATGTATGTATGTATGTATGTATGTATGTATGTATGTATGTATGTATGTATGTATGTATGTATGTATGTATGTATGTATGTATGTATGTATGTATGCGTTTATGTATTGTGCCTGTAACTGCTGTATTTATGTGTAAATGCAGGAGTACAGTGGCTTTTTTTGTTTTGAAGGTTAGTACTAGTAGGTAAAAGCTACCTGAGTTCCTCGAGTATTACACAAGGTATGATAATGACAATTCATGTAAATTCTACCAGGTTTAAACTGTGCTGCAGTTTCAGATCTGGGATTCCCACATCTTACCAAACACAGTGATATATCTATATGTATGCACACATGTGAGTTTACGTCAGTATTTGTGTAGGTTTGTGTACAGTTGTAGTAACAGAAAATGTTAGACAAAAGGTCTTACATAATATATGTATATTGATTTACTTAAAAGTTTTAGCAGATGATGTATTATGCAACAATATTTAATAACCGCTAAGACCAAATATAATGCTCTGTGGCAATGAATAGAATGTTTGAGAAATCAATTTCTTCCGTATCTGCAGTATATTGGTATTGATCTTGTTACAACATTTTCACAAATTGTACTGTACAGTGTACGTTTTGCTCTGCTGTCGTATCAAAGCACATCCAAGCAGTTACTCGCTACTAAATATGCACAGATAATATTGACTTTCGGTGGTGTTAAACTAACAAATGTTATTACATAATGCTAGGATTCTATGGCAAAACTATGTCTTCCTTCACGTGGTTATTTAAAGACTTTCATAAACGAGACGATAATTTTAAAAAAAAATTATATCGACGCCCCCGAGTTCCCAACGCGGGACGAAACGAGATTGTGTTTCATAGACGATCGATTGTGGACGACGCTGGGCACCCTATAATATCTCGTCACATGTTCCTATACATTATATTTTGACAAATAATTGGGTAGTTTATTTATAAAAGTTAATAAATTGGCTCTTATAATGTCTTGGTCATATAAAAGCGTTATAAAATACGTTACGATGCCATTATGTCAAAAAAATACATGCTTTTTTTAGCGTTGAAGAACTGAGACACACGGTGACATCTCAACTTTGCATGTCACACCCTTACCTCATTTACACATTACATCATTTGGGGGCCTAAACGATAAATTAAAATAGAATAACCTACCTCATAGACCTCGTTGATTTCTTTTGAGACATCTTCTCGCCGCAAAATTGGTGAATTCAACAGTAATTTAACCGAATTACAGTTACAGCTCACCAATTTTCCGGTTATGGCTTCAGGGGTTACTGCGCAGACGCAGTACTGGTGTCATGTGGCTGTGACGTAATTTCAAGGAAACCCCGGGAATCCCCCACAAGCGATTTGCTTGTCAAGACAAGAAGAAAGTGAAGGTTACACAAATACACTATGGCCATAAAATTCAAACATATGATCATTTCGTGTCTACATTTTGCTCATCGAAAAATATTCACCAAAAGTTTGTGATAAGTTTGATAATTATTTTGATCACTATCATGTCTGATTTTTGGGGGCATCATACAATTATTATATTTCATCCATCATAGTTTTTTGACTTGTTGTTTTGATATTGAATTTTTAACTATAAAGTACATAAAATATTTCATGTGATAGGTCTACTTGTGTAAATCATGGATGTATTAGGGGAGATGTTTAAATATAGGAATTAAATAAAACAGCATAAACATAGACATTGACGAATAAAATCCGTCTCCATTTTGTACGACATGGCTTATGGCATTATCAAAATAGACGTATGTATTGCATCATGGATGTAAGTGAGAAATCCATGACTGCTAGTACTTTTATTTTACGCAGTAAATCGATTACTTTAAACCAAGTTGTAATGTCTACTAATTGTGTCTCAAGGGATACTCATGTTT